>NW_027507574.1:0-12500 GCF_052324685.1 Brachyhypopomus gauderio
TTTGACGACGTCTGAGCCCAGGGAAGACAAAGGTGGCGTGAGCCTCCTGCGAACCTCCCAACGCGAGTCTGGTCCCTTTACGGCACAGTCCCGATTTATAGCAACAGACGTAGGGTGCGTGGTGGTGCCGTGAGCCTGAGGTCACCGAATGTGGAAAACCCCACGCACGCACCGACAGAGAGAGAGGGCCTCGCGGCCCAGACTCACGCCATTGTGCGTGTGGAAACCGGCCGTAACCGTGTTTTTTAGCGCTTCGCACGAGCCAGAGCAGTACCGAGGAGGTGCGCTCGAGATGGGGGGCTGTTGGAGAGAACAGACCCAGCTTGCGCCATCGCTGTTCAGGCGTTAAACATATGATGATCTCCAGTCCGGTACCGAAGCGCACAACCCTTTCCCCAGAGGCCGAGGAGACGCACAGAGGCTGGGAGGAGGCGCGCCGGGCGGCGCTACCCGTTAATGATCCTTCCGCAGGTTCACCTACGGAAACCTTGTTACGACTTTTACTTCCTCTAGATGATCAAGTTTGATCGACTTCTCAGCACTACACCAAGGCCCACGAGGGGTCCCGGTGCGGCCGATCCGAGGACCTCACTAAACCATCCGATCGGTAGTAGCGACGGGCGGTGTGTACAAAGGGCAGGGACTTAATCACGCGAGCTTGTGACTCACGCTTACTGGGAATTCCTCGTTCATGGGGAATAATTGCAATCCCCAGTCCCAATCACGATTGGGTTTCAGCGGATTACCCGCGCCTCTCGGCGAAGGGTAGGCACATGCTGAGCCAACCATTGTGGCGCGCGTGCAGCCCCGGACATCTAAGGGCATCACAGACCTGTTATTGCTCCATCTCGTGTGGCTGAACGCACTTGTCCCTCTAAGAAGTTGATGCAGACCACGGAGGGCCGCATAACTAGTTAGCATGCCGGAGTCTCGTTCGTTATCGAATTAACCAGACAAATCGCTCCACCAACTAAGAACGGCCATGCACCACCACCCACAGATCGAGAAAGAGCCATCAATCTGTCAATCCTTTCCGTGTCCGGGCCGGGTGAGGTTTCCCGTGTTGAGTCAAATTAAGCCGCAGGCTCCACTCCTGGTGGTGCCCTTCCGTCAATTCTTTAAGTTTCAGCTTTGCAACCATACTCCCCCCGGAACCCAAAGACTCGTGGTTTCCCGCACGCTGCCCGGCGGGTCATGGAATAACGCCGCCGGATCGCGGGTTGGCATAGTTTACGGTCGGAACTACGACGGTATCTGATCGTCTTCGAACCTCCGACTTTCGTTCTTGATAATGAAAACATTCTTGGCAAATGCTTTCGCTTTCGTCCGTCTTGCGCCGGTCCAAGAATTTCACCTCTAGCGGCGCAATACGAATGCCCCCGGCCGTCCCTCTTAATCATGGCCCTGGTTCCGGAAACCACAAAATAGAACCGGAGTCCTATTCCATTATTCCTAGCTCAGGTATTCGGGCGAGTAGCGGCCCGCTTTGAACACTCTAATTTTTTCAAGTAAACGCTCCGGACCCCGACCGGACACCCAGCCAAGGGCATCCGAGGGGCACCGGGAGGCAGGGTCTGGGACAGGCGGTGGCTCGCCTCGCGGCGGACCGTCAGCCCACTCCCGAAATCCAACTACGAGCTTTTTAACTGCAGCAACTTTAATATACGCTATTGGAGCTGGAATTACCGCGGCTGCTGGCACCAGACTTGCCCTCCAATGGGTCCTCACCCATGGGTTTAGGATACGCTCATTCCGATTACAGGGCCTCGAAAGAGACCTGTATCGTTATTTTTCGTCACTACCTCCCCGTGTCGGGAATGGGTAATTTGCGCGCCTGCTGCCTTCCTTGGATGTGGTAGCCCGTTTCTCAGGCTCCCTCTCCGGAATCGAACCCTGATTCCCCGTTACCCCGTGGTCACCATGGTAGGCGACTATAGTACCATCGAAAGTTGATAGGGCAGACATTCGAATGAGACGTCGCCGCCCGCGGAGGGCGCGCGATCGGCCCGAGGTTATCTAGAGTCACCAAAGCGGCCGGGGGGGCCCGCGCCCCGCCGGATGGGTTTTGGATCTGATAAATGCACGCATCCCCCAGAGGGGTCAGCGCTCGTTTGCATGTATTAGCTCTAGAATTACCACAGTTATCCGAGTAACGTGTGGAGCGATCAAAGGAACCATGACTGATTTAATGAGCCATTCGCAGTTTCACTGTACCGGCCGTGTGTACTTAGACCTGCATGGCTTAATCTTTGAGACAAGCATATGTTACTGGCAGGATCAACCAGGTAGCTGCACCGCGGTGGTGAAAGGGACACCAGCTAACGTCGCGGCCACCTCGGCGTGCTCCATCCCCCGGGCAGGGTCAGGGGCCCACCTCGGTACCGGACGCCCACCATCGGTGCAGCAGGGGTGCGCCGTCAGCGTGGGGGAGAGAGCCCTCGTCAGCTCCCAGCACGCGCGCGCGCTACTGTGGGACGTAACCGAGAAATGAGTGATTCCGTGACCAGGCGGGGTGAGGCCAAGCATGTGTTGAACTAACCCGATCCACTGCTGGCTCTCACCCGTACACCATGGACGCCGATAGCGGACACCTGTGTAGACAGACCGGCCTTCAACGCTTCCCTCAGACGGTTCCGGGTGAGGATCGTGTCTTTTCAGACCGAGGCCCCCCCATAGAGGCATGCCCGCTGGTTTGGGGAGGAACTACCCGGGCGGCACAGAAGGCTTCAACCCTAGGCCCAACCCAAGGCCTGTGTCTCGGTCATCATGATCATACCGAGGCTGCCGACCTCCCATCCTGAAGGAGCGCACACACCTCATGGGAGAGTTTTTGATAGGTATGTCATGTTGAGGCTGCCGTCCTCAATGAGCGCAGTCACCCCTTTTGTACAGCTTTCGTTGGTGAACGATCATACCCGAGAGGCTGCCGACCTACCCGTCCTGAAGGAGCGCATCCACCTCTCGCCCTATTCCTGTACCTAGGTATGTCGCACCGAGGTTGCGGCTCTGAGCAATATATAGGATATGAGCTCGCACCTCATTGTACATTGCGCATTGGTTTGACCGGTTGTCTTTCTTATGACAGGGAGAAACCTTAAGTGGTAACCCCGAGAGCCTAACCCCTGGCGGGCATCGTATGCCAATAGATCGGGAGAGCTCCGAACGCCCTCGAGATTGACGCTCTCCCTAAAAACCTGCTGGTAGGTTTTTGCAATCCACCGTACGCGTTTTCCTCCACGGCCGGGAGGTTCTCGCCAGCCATGCCCGCCAAGGCAAATCTTCCCTCGGACACACCTCGGACGCTCGACCCTGAAAAGGCCTGGCTGAACCAAGTGATGGTCGATGCTACTGGTATAACTGAAAAACCCCTGGCGGACTTGGGTTCGGATAAACGGTCTTAGAGCGCACCTAGGTACTGTGCCATTGGATCCGGTAAGGCCAGCCGAAACCAGCATCTTCCGGGCTTGCGCACAGCACCCTCCGGATACGCACAGGCCGAGGTAGAGCATGTGAGGCTGGTGCCTGGAGGTCGGCGAGACCTCCAGTGTTAGGGGGGTCACCACTCCACCCCTAAACCGGTGAAAGTGTTAGAGTCAGGCTAATGTTACCTTCACGCACCGCCTTGCATCCAGGCCTTATGAATGGGATAACCATTATAAGGTTAGGATGAACTCAAGAGACATGCTCTCCTATATACCCTGCTGGTAGGTGTTTGCAATGCACCCGTATGCGTTTTCCTCCACGGCCGGGGAGGTACTCGCCAGCCATGCCCGCCAAGGCAAATCTTCCCTCGGACACACCTCGGACGCTCGACCCCCGAAAAGGCCTGGCTGATCAAAGTGATGGTCGATGCTACTGGTATAACAGAAAAACCCCTGGCGCACTTGGGTTCGGATAACGGTCTTAGAGCGCACCTAGGTACTGTGCCATTGGATTCCGGTAAGGCCAGCCGAAACCAGCATCTTCCGGGCTTGCGCACAGCACCCTCCGGATACGCACAGGCCGAGGTGGAGCATGCAGGCTGGAGGTTGGACAGACCTCCATAAGGGGGGTCACCACTCTTACACCCATGCCCAGCAGTGGCATTTCGGTCGGGCGCAAGCAGTGGTTCGAAGGCCTGAGAGACACGGATGTCTTTGACCTCCATCAGGCAGGGGTCACTTATCCCTCCCCTTAAGCCGTCAAGGTGCATTAGAGTCGGGCTAGTTCACCTTAACGCACTGCCTTTCTTCTGATCCTTATTATGGTACAATCATATAAGGCTCAGAAAGCATGCTCCCCCTATATACCTGCTGGTAGGTGTTTGCATTACACCGTTAGCGCATTCCTCCAGGGTCGGGGAGATGCCAGACAGCCATGCCCGCCAAGGCAAATCTTCCCTCGGACACACCTCTGAGACTCGATTGCCGAAAGGGCATGGCTGATTCAATAAGTGGTTCGTGGCAATGGTATAACACCTACCATTCTCAAACACATGGGGGGGGTTTACGGCCTTAGAGCGCACCTAGGTGCTATACCATTGGATCCGGTAAGGCCAGCCGAAACCAGCATCTTCCGGGCTTGCGCATAGCACCCTCCGGATACGCACAGGTCGAAATACATTACGTGAGGATGAGGTAGGACGACCTCCATAAGGGGGAGCATCACGCCTCCACCCTTGCCCAGCGTGGGCACTTTGCTCGGGCACAGCCCGTGTCATTTAAAGGCCTGGATCTTTTCAGACCTCGGGGGGGGCCTCACTCCCCCCCTACTTTGCTCAGAGGGAGCCTCTTACTCGGATAAAGTGTGTGACAATACATGCCTTTAAGCCTGGAACCTTTCCGACATCCATACATAGGGCCCTCATGCTTAATCATAAGCCCAAATGTGCACTTTAAACGGATAAAGTGTGTGGCATTACATGCCTTTAAGCCTGGAACCTTTCCGACATCCACACATAGGGCCCTCATGCTTTATCATAAGCCCAAATGTGCACTTTAAATGGATAAAGTGTGTGGCATTACATGCCTTTTAAGCCTGGAACCTTTCCGACATCCACACATAGGGCCCTCATCATTATTCATAAGCCCAAATGTGCACTTTAAACGGATAAAGTGTGTGGCATTACATGCCTTTAAGCCTGGAACCTTTCCGACATCCATACATAGGGCCCTCATGCTTTATCATAAGCCCAAATGTGCACTTTAATCGGATAAAGTGTGTGACATTACATGCCTTTAAGCCTGGAACCTTTCCGACATCCACACATAGGGCCCTCATCATTATTCATAAGCCCAAATGTGCACTTTAAACGGATAAAGTGTGTGGCATTACATGCCTTTAAGCCTGGAACCTTTCCGACATCCACACATAGGGCCCTCATGCTTTATCATAAGCCCAAATGTGCACTTTAATCGGATAAAGTGTGTGACATTACATGCCTTTAAGCCTGGAACCTTTCCGACATCCACACATAGGGCCCTCATCATTATTCATAAGCCCAAATGTGCACTTTAAAACGGATAAAGCTGTGTGGCATTACATGCCTTTAAGCCTGAGAACCTTTCCGACATCCATACATAGGGCCCTCATGCTTTATCATAAGCCCAAATGTGCACTTTAATCGGATAAAGTGTGTGACATTACATGCCTTTAAGCCTGGAACCTTTCCGACATCCACACATAGGGCCCCTCATCATTATTCATAAGCCCAAATGTGCACTTTAAACGGATAAAGTGTGTGGCATTACATGCCCTTTAAAGCCTGGAACCTTTCCGACATCCATACATAGGGCCCTCATGCTTTATCATAAGCCCAAATGTGCACTTTAATCGGATAAAGTGTGTGACATTACATGCCTTTAAGCCTGGAACCTTTCCGACATCCACACATAGGGCCCTCATCATTATTCATAAGCCCAAATGTGCACTTTAAACGGATAAAGTGTGTGGCATTACATGCCTTTAAGCCTGGAACCTTTCCGACATCCATACATAGGGCCCTCATGCTTTATCATAAGCCCAAATGTGCACTTTAATCGGATAAAGTGTGTGACATTACATGCCTTTAAGCCTGGAACCTTTCCGACATCCACACATAGGGCCCTCATCATTATTCATAAGCCCAAATGTGCACTTTAATCGGATAAGTGTGTGGCATTACATGCCTTTAAGCCTGGAACCTTTCCGACATCCACACATAGGGCCCTCATGCTTTATCATAAGCCCAAATGTGCACTTTAAATGGATAAAGTGTGTGGCATTACATGCCTTTAAGCCTGGAACCTTTCCGACATCCACACATAGGGCCCTCATCATTATTCATAAGCCCAAATGTGCACTTTAAACGGATAAAGTGTGTGGCATTACATGCCTTTAAGCCTGGAACCTTTCCGACATCCATACATAGGGCCCTCATGCTTAATCATAAGCCCAAATGTGCACTTTAAACGGATATAAGTGTGTGGCATTACATGCCTTTAAGCCTGTAACCTTTCCGACATCCATACATAGGGCCCTCATGCTTTATCATAAGCCCAAATGTGCACTTTAATCGGATAAAGTGTGTGGCATTACATGCCTTTAAGCCTGGAACCTTTCCGACATCCATACATAGGGCCCTCATGCTTTATCATAAGCCCAAATGTGCACTTCATTACATGCCTTTAAGCCTGGAACCTTTCCGACATCCATACATAGGGCCCTCATGCTTTATCATATGCCCAAATGTACACTTTAATCGGATAAAGTGATGTGGCATTAAGACATGCCTTTAAGCCTGGACACCTTTCCGACATCCACACATAGGGCCCTCATGCTTAATCATAAGCCCAAATGTGCACTTTAAATGGATAAAGTGTGTGGCATTACATGCCTTTAAGCCTGGAACCTTTCCGACATCCACACATAGGGGCCCTCATGCTTAATCATAAGCCCAAATGTGCACTTTAAATGGATAAAAGTGTGTGGCATTACATGCCTTTAAGCCTGGAACCTTTCCGACATCCATACATAGGGCCCTCATGCTTAATCATAAGCCCAAATGTGCACTTTAAACGGATAAAGTGTGTGGCATTACATGCCTTTAAGCCTGGAACCTTTCCGACATCCATACATAGGGCCCTCATTGCTTTATCATAAGCCCAAATGTACACTTTAATCAGATAAAGTGTGTGGCATTACATGCCTTTAAGCCTGGAACCTTTCCGACATCCATACATAGGGCCCTCATGCTTTATCATAAGCCCAAATGTACACTTTAATCGGATAAAGTGTGTGACATTACATGCCTTTAAGCCTGAACCTTTCGACATCCATACATAGGGCCCTCATGCTTTATCATAAGCCCAAATGTACACTTTATATCGGATAAAGTGTGTGACATTACATGCCTTTATTCCTGATCCTTCCTCACATCCAGAGAGAGGCATACCAACCTACTCTCATAAGCCCAAAAGTGCACTTTATTCGGATAAAGTGTGCAAATTCCATGCATGGATCGTTTGTGAGATCCATAAAGAGGCCTGTCAAATCCTCTAAAATGCCCAGGGAGTGACCTTTGGTCGGGCAAAGCGTGCGCCATAATCCTTGTCTTCATTTATGGTATACCATATATGTGGCTTTCAGAAGACCCTCTCCCCTATATACCTGATGGTAGGTGTTTGCATATCACCCATTCATAAAATCATCCAGACAGGGGGAATGAGATGCCATGTCCCGTCTGGGTGCACATTCGGCGGGCACTGTCAGAGGATCGAGGCCTCTGGATGATCCACCCCTTGGTCAAAATTGGAACATAGTGCGATTTTTGAACACAAAATCATACGTATGGTATAACATTTTATCGACATAGAATTATTTTCGCCGAAAACTGACGCCTATGGTATACCAAATGAAGCGACATAGGAATATTTTCCACTTGAAAACTTCGTGCTGCTGGTATATTTATGGACATAGTGCAATTTTAACAGAATATGGGACTCTGTGCATTTTCTGAAGAAAATATCTTGCGTATGGTATAATTCAGGAAGGGAAATAGACTAATTTCCAACAAATACTTCATGCTACTGGTATATTTAAGGACTTTGTTCATTTACTGATCTGACACTTCAGAGTCAATTTACACCTATTTCTAAGCAAGATAGAAAAAAAAACTGACAATTTTTCTTGATCCTGGTGATGTACCCGAGCTAAAGAGCATGTTTTTCGGACACTTTTATGCTTTTTTTTCCCTCTTCAAATCCAACCACCCATGGCAATGTTAATAGCATTGGACTCTGTGCATTTCCTGAAGAAACATATCTTGTGTATGGATCTACACAAAGTAAGGGACATAGACTAATTCACTCATAAAACTCCATGCTTCTGGTATATTTATGGGACTATTGTGCAAATTCTGACTTGAAACCTCCACATGATGTTGGTACTACAAAACTATACCTCATGCCCAGATGAGTAGCACCTTCATCGGACACTTCAACTAGGCTGAGGTGTCTGGAGGAGCCAGCCCGAGTGGCAACGTACCATATGGTATAACAGAAAAAAAACGATGGAGTACCGGTGACATCTTGTGGACTTAAGAGTCAATGCGCCTTCCAAATAAGATTAAACTGTGCACTTTTTTTTCTAACAGCATTTACCCATGGTATAATTTAAACTAAACTCTCCTCTTTTATTCTAAGTTCATTTGGCCATGGTATATTTTATTTAAAATGGCCTTTTTTACTCAAAGTGTCTTTTCTACTGGTATATTTTATTTAAAATGGCCTTTTTTTACTCAAAGTGTCTTTTCTACTGGTATATTTTATTTTAAATGGGCCTTTTTTTACTCAAAGTGTCTTTTCTACTGGTATATTTCATTTAATCTGTCAGGGCTGGCTCGGATTCCACACCATCTACCTCCACCAGGGGCACCCGAGTCAGCCCTAGACTACATCCACGCAATCAGCAATGATTGGTCCTCACCTGTTGCTGATTCTTTTCAATTATGCCGGTACGTTCTCAGCCCACGCAATCAGCAATGATTGGTCTCACCCTGTTGCTGATTCTTTCAAATTATGCCGGTACGTTCTCAGCCCCCCGCAATCAGCAATGATTGGTCTCACCTGTTGCCATGGCTTTTTAAGGAAGCTTTTGGAGACAGATCATTGCTGATTCTTTTCGGTTATGTTCATTTAAAAAGGCCTCTATTTTACTCTAAGAGTCTATGCTGCTGGTATATTTCATTTAAAAGGCCTCTTTTTTTATTCTAAGTGTCTATGCTGCTGGTATATTTCATTTAAAAAGGCCTCTATTTTAGTCTAAGTGTCTATGCCTCTGGTATATTTTATTAAAAAAGGCCTCTATTTTATTCTAAGAGTCTATGCTACTGGTATATTTTATTTAAAAAGGCCTCTATTTAGTCTAAGTGTCTATGCTGCTGGTATATTTCATTTAAAAAGGCCTCTATTTTAGTCTAAGTGTCTATGCCTCTGGTATATTTAATTTAAAAAGGCCTCTATTTTAGTCTAAGTGTCTATGCCTCTGGTATATTTAATTTAAAAAGGCCTCTTTTTTATTCTAAGTGTCTATGCTGCTGGTATATCTCGGACTTTGAAATATTTCAACCTCGCCTAACCCTCAAATAGCGCCGGTTGCCGAAATACTTGCACATTGCAACTTTGGAGACTCTTGCAGAAAGACAATTTGAAATCTGCAATGTGATATTTGAAAGCTGCAATGCCGACCAAAGTGTACTCTGAAACCCACTACACACCAGTAGGCTTATAGGCCAACCATTATGGGACTTTGTCATTTAAATTAAAATTATTTAGGACATCCAGAGGGGGCATTTCATTCATAATTCATGCCCAAGGAATGTGAACTCTGACCCCGCTACACACAGCAGGCTTATAGGCATGGGTCTTTTTTAAAACACCCAGAAATCTTTATTCTGTATAAAACAGTTACCCAATAAAAGCCTACTATGACCCCGCTACACACAGCAGGCTTATAGGCCTGAATTTAATTCCTCCAGAAACATATGGTATACAGCTTTAAGGAGGAAAATAATTACTACGGTGGAGTAATGCTGCCTTCTTTTGGACTTTAAACGCCGGTGCGCCCTGCACATTTGAATGCAAAATGCTGGGTCTTTTTTTTCCTCCATAAATTAGTAAAATGTATAAAATACATAGCCTAAGAATGTGCAACAAGAGGCCCGCCACACACAGTAGGATGAGACACATGGATGATTTAATACATCCAGAAATTAGTAAAATGTTTAAAATAGTTACCCACTTTAGGCATACTCTGAGCCCGCCACACACACTAGAGTGAGACACATGGATATTTAATACATCCAGAAATTAGTAAAATGTTTAAAATAGTTACCCCACTTTAGGCATACTCTGAGCCCGCCACACACACTAGAGTGAGACACATGGATGATTAATACATCCAGAAATTAGTAAAATGTTTAAAATAGTTCCCCACTTTAGGCATACTCTGAGCCGCCACACACAGTAGGATGAGACACATGGATGATTTAATACATCCAGAAATTAGTAAAATGTTTAAAATAGTTACCCCCACTTTAGCATACTCTGAGCCCGCCATACACAGTAGGATGAGACACATGGATGATTTAATACATCCAGAAATTAGTAAAATGTTTAAAATAGTTACCCCACTTTAGGCATACTCTGAGCCCGCCACACACAGTAGGATGAGACACATGGATGATTTAATACATCCAGAAATTAGTAAAATGTTTAAAATAGTTACCCCACTTTAGGCATACTCTGAGCCCGCACACACAGAAGATGAGACACATGGATGATTTAATACATCCAGTAATTAGTAAAATGTTTAAAATAGTTACCCCACTTTAGGCATACTCTGAGCCCGCCACACACACTAGAGTGATAGCCCTGGGTCTTTTAAAACATCCAGAAAACCCACTTTTAAATTAGAGGCGCACCGACATTTTTTACCCAAAAGATGGCAGCATTACTCCACCGTTTCCTTTTTTTTCCCATTCAAAATTATTACTGAGCTCCACAAACTGCCTTTTCTGTTAAAATCTGTCCCCAAGCTATCTGATCCTTTGCCCGGCCACACAAAGCAGGCTTATAGGCCTGGTTGATTAAAAGTGGGACTTTGTCATTTAAATGAAAATTATTTTTGACATCCAGAGGAGGCATTTCATTCATTAATTCATGCCGACCAAAGTGAACTCTGAGCCCGCTACACAATGTAGGCTTATAGGCCTGGTTGATTGATTATGGGACTTTGTCTTTTAAATGAAAATTATTTTAGACATCCAGAGGAGGCATTTCATTCATTAATTCATGCTGACCAAAGTGTTCTTTGACCCCGCTACACACTGTAGGCTTATAGGCCTGGTTGATTAAAAGTGGGACTTTGTCTTTTAAATGAAAAACTATGTTAGACATCCAGAGGAGGCATTTCATTCATTAATTCATGCCGACCAAAGTGAACTCTGAGCCCGCTACACAATGTAGGCTTATAGGCCAGGTTGATTAAAAGTGGGACTTTGTCATTTAAATGAAAATTATTTCAGACATCCAGAGGAGGCATTTCATTCATTAATTCATGCCGACCAAAGTGAACTCTGAGCCCGCTACACACAGCAGGATGATAGCCCTGGGTCTTTTAAAACATCCAGAAAACCCACTTTTAAAATTATAGGCGCACCGACATTTTTTACCCAAAAGATGGCAGCATTACCTCCACCGTTTTCCTTTTTTCTCCCCATTCAAAATTATGTCTTTGCTCCACAAACTGCCTTTTCTGTTTAAATCTGGCCCCAAGCTATCTGATCCTTTGCCTGGCCACACAAAGGCAGGCTTATAGGACTGGAAGAGCCAACCTGTGGATAATTATGGCACTTGGAAATTATTTTTAACATTATTTTGGACTTCCAAAGGAGGCATTTCATTCATTAATTCATGCCGACCAAAGTGTTCTTTGACCCCGCTACACACTGTAGGCTTATAGGCCTGGTTGATTGATTATGGGACTTTGTCTTTAAATGAAAAGTATTTTAGACATCCATAGTAGGCATTTCATTCATTAATTCATGCTGACAAAGTGTTCTTTGACCCCGCTACACACTGTAGGCTTATTTTTAGACATCATAGTAGGCATTTCATTCATTAATTCATGCCGACCAAAGTGTTCTTTGACCCCGCTACACACTGTAGGCTTATTTTTAGACATCCATAGTAGGCATTTCATTCATTAATTCATGCCGACATGTGCGCACTTTGACCCGGATACACATTGTAGGCTTATAGGCCTGGTTGATTGTGGACTTTGTCTTTTAAATGAAAACTATTTAAAACATCCACAGTGGGCATTTCATTCGTGTTCTTTGACCCCGCTACACACTGTAGGCTTATTTTTAGACATCCATAGTAGGCATTTCATTCATTAATTCATGCCGAACATGTGCGCACTTTGACCCGGATACACATTGTAGGCTTATAGGCCTGGTTGATTGTGGGACTTTGTCTTTT
>NW_027507574.1:20000-32422 GCF_052324685.1 Brachyhypopomus gauderio
GCCGTAACCGTGTTTTTTAGCGCTTCGCACGAGCCAGAGAGTACCGAGGAGGTGCGCTCGAGATGGGGGGCTGTTTGGAGAGAACAGACCAGCTTGCGCCATCGCTGTTCAGGCGTTAAACATATGATGATCTCCAGTCCGGTACCGAAGCGCACAACCCTTTCCCCAGAGGCCCGAGGAGACGCACAGAGGCTGGGAGGAGGCGCGCCGGGCGGCGCTACCCGTTAATGATCCTTCCGCAGGTTCACCTACGGAAACCTTGTTACGACTTTTACTTCCTCTAGATGATCAAGTTTGATCGACTTCTCAGCACTACACCAAGGCCCACGAGGGGTCCCGGTGCGGCCGATCCGAGGACCTCACTAAACCATCCGATCGGTAGTAGCGACGGGCGGTGTGTACAAAGGGCAGGGACTTAATCAACGCGAGCTTGTGACTCACGCTTACTGGGAATTCCTCGTTCATGGGGAATAATTGCAATCCCCAGTCCCAATCACGATTGGGTTTCAGCGGATTACCCGCGCCTCTCGGCGAAGGGTAGGCACATGCTGAGCCAACCATTGTGGCGCGCGTGCAGCCCCGGACATCTAAGGGCATCACAGACCTGTTATTGCTCCATCTCGTGTGGCTGAACGCCACTTGTCCCTCTAAGAAGTTGATGCAGACCACGGAGGGCCGCATAACTAGTTAGCATGCCGGAGTCTCGTTCGTTATCGGAATTAACCAGACAAATCGCTCCACCAACTAAGAACGGCCATGCACCACCACCCACAGAATCGAGAAAGAGCCATCAATCTGTCAATCCTTTCCGTGTCCGGGCCGGGTGAGGTTTCCCGTGTTGAGTCAAATTAAGCCGCAGGCTCCACTCCTGGTGGTGCCCTTCCGTCAATTCCTTTAAGTTTCAGCTTTGCAACCATACTCCCCCCGGAACCCAAAGACTCGTGGTTTCCCGCACGCTGCCCGGCGGGTCATGGGAATAACGCCGCCGGATCGCGGGTTGGCATAGTTTACGGTCGGAACTACGACGGTATCTGATCGTCTTCGAACCTCCGACTTTCGTTCTTGATTAATGAAAACATTCTTGGCAAATGCTTTCGCTTTCGTCCGTCTTGCGCCGGTCCAAGAATTTCACCTCTAGCGGCGCAATACGAATGCCCCCGGCCGTCCCTCTTAATCATGGCCCTGGTTCCGGAAACCCACAAAATAGAACCGGAGTCCTATTCCATTATTCCTAGCTCAGGTATTCGGGCGAGTAGCGGCCCGCTTTGAACACTCTAATTTTTTCAAAGTAAACGCTCCGGACCCCGACCGGACACCCAGCCAAGGGCATCCGAGGGGCACCGGGAGGCAGGGTCTGGGACAGGCGGTGGCTCGCCTCGCGGCGGACCGTCAGCCCACTCCCGAAATCCAACTACGAGCTTTTTAACTGCAGCAACTTTAATATACGCTATTGGAGCTGGAATTACCGCGGCTGCTGGCACCAGACTTGCCCTCCAATGGGTCCTCACCCATGGGTTTAGGATACGCTCATTCCGATTACAGGGCCTCGAAAGAGACCTGTATCGTTATTTTTCGTCACTACACTCCCCGTGTCGGGAATGGGTAATTTGCGCGCCTGCTGCCTTCCTTGGATGTGGTAGCCGTTTCTCAGGCTCCCTCTCCGGAATCGAACCCTGATTCCCCGTTACCCGTGGTCACCATGGTAGGCGACTATAGTACCATCGAAAGTTGATAGGGCAGACATTCGAATGAGACGTCGCCGCCGCGGAGGGCGCGCGATCGGCCCGAGGTTATCTAGAGTCACCAAAGCGGCCCGGGGGGCCCGCGCCCCGCCGGATGGGTTTTGGATCTGATAAATGCACGCATCCCCCAGAGGGGTCAGCGCTCGTTTGCATGTATTAGCTCTAGAATTACCACAGTTATCCGAGTAACGTGTGGAGCGATCAAAGGAACCATGACTGATTTAATGAGCCATTCGCAGTTTCACTGTACCGGCCGTGTGTACTTAGACCTGCATGGCTTAATCTTTGAGACAAGCATATGTTACTGGCAGGATCAACCAGGTAGCTGCACCGCGGTGGTGAAAGGGACACCAGCTAACGTCGCGGCCACCTCGGCGTGCTCCATCCCCCGGGCAGGGTCAGGGGCCCACCTCGGTACCGGACGCCCACCATCGGTGCAGCAGGGGTGCGCCGTCAGCGTGGGGGAGAGAGCCCTCGTCAGCTCCCAGCACGCGCGCGCGCTACTGTGGGACGTAACCGAGAAATGAGTGATTCCGTGACCAGGCGGGGTGAGGCCAAGCATGTGTTGAACTAACCCGATCCACTGCTGGCTCTCACCCGTACACCATGGACGCCGATAGCGGACACCTGTGTAGACAGACCGGCCTTCAACGCTTCCCTCAGACGGTTCCGGGTGAGGATCGTGTCTTTTCAGACCGAGGCCCCCCCATAGAGGCATGCCCGCTGGTTTGGGGAGGAACTACCCGGGCGGCACAGAAGGCTTCAACCCTAGGCCCAACCCAAGGCCTGTGTCTCGGTCATCATGATCATACCGAGGCTGCCGACCTCCCATCCTGAAGGAGCGCACACACCTCATGGGAGAGTTTTTGATAGGTATGTCATGTTGAGGCTGCCGTCCTCAATGAGCGCAGTCACCCCTTTTGTACAGCTTTCGTTGGTGAACGATCATACCCGAGAGGCTGCCGACCTACCCGTCCTGAAGGAGCGCATCCACCTCTCGCCCTATTCCTGTACCTAGGTATGTCGCACCGAGGTTGCGGCTCTGAGCAATATATAGGATATGAGCTCGCACCTCATTGTACATTGCGCATTGGTTTGACCGGTTGTCTTTCTTATGACAGGGAGAAACCTTAAGTGGTAACCCGAGAGCCTAACCCCTGGCGGGCATCGTATGCCAATAGATCGGGAGAGCTCCGAACGCCCTCGAGATTGACGCTCTCCCTAAAAACCTGCTGGTAGGTTTTTGCAATCCACCGTACGCGTTTTCCTCCACGGCCGGGGAGGTTCTCGCCAGCCATGCCCGCCAAGGCAAATCTTCCCTCGGACACACCTCGGACGCTCGACCCCTGAAAAGGCCTGGCTGAACCAAGTGATGGTCGATGCTACTGGTATAACTGAAAAACCCCTGGCGGACTTGGGTTCGGATAACGGTCTTAGAGCGCACCTAGGTACTGTGCCATTGGATCCGGTAAGGCCAGCCGAAACCAGCATCTTCCGGGCTTGCGCACAGCACCCTCCGGATACGCACAGGCCGAGGTAGAGCATGTGAGGCTGGTGCCTGGAGGTCGGCGAGACCTCCAGTGTTAGGGGGGTCACCACTCCACCCCTAACCGGTGAAAGTGTTAGAGTCAGGCTAATGTTACCTTCACGCACCGCCTTGCATCCAGGCCTTATGAATGGGATAACCATTATAAGGTTAGGATGAACTCAAGAGACATGCTCTCCTATATACCTGCTGGTAGGTGTTTGCAATGCACCGTATGCGTTTTCCTCCACGGCCGGGGAGGTACTCGCCAGCCATGCCCGCCAAGGCAAATCTTCCCTCGGACACACCTCGGACGCTCGACCCCCGAAAAGGCCTGGCTGATCAAAGTGATGGTCGATGCTACTGGTATAACAGAAAAAACCCCTGGCGCACTTGGGTTCGGATAACGGTCTTAGAGCGCACCTAGGTACTGTGCCATTGGATCCGGTAAGGCCAGCCGAAACCAGCATCTTCCGGGCTTGCGCACAGCACCCTCCGGATACGCACAGGCCGAGGTGGAGCATGCAGGCTGGAGGTTGGACAGACCTCCATAAGGGGGGTCACCACTCTTACACCCATGCCCAGCAGTGGCATTTCGGTCGGGCGCAAGCAGTGGTTCGAAGGCCTGAGAGACACGGATGTCTTTGACCTCCATCAGCAGGGGTCACTTATCCCTCCCCTTAAGCCGTCAAGGTGCATTAGAGTCGGGCTAGTTCACCTTAACGCACTGCCTTTCTTCTGATCCTTATTATGGTACAATCATATAAGGCTCAGAAAGCATGCTCCCCTATATACCTGCTGGTAGGTGTTTGCATTACACCGTTAGCGCATTCCTCCAGGGTCGGGGAGATGCCAGACAGCCATGCCCGCCAAGGCAAATCTTCCCTCGGACACACCTCTGAGACTCGATTGCCGAAAGGGCATGGCTGATTCAATAAGTGGTTCGTGGCAATGGTATAACACCTACCATTCTCAAACACATGGGGGGGGTTTACGGCCTTAGAGCGCACCTAGGTGCTATACCATTGGATCCGGTAAGGCCAGCCGAAACCAGCATCTTCCGGGCTTGCGCATAGCACCCTCCGGATACGCACAGGTCGAAATACATTACGTGAGGATGGAGGTAGGACGACCTCCATAAGGGGGAGCATCACGCCTCCACCCTTGCCCAGCGTGGGCACTTTGCTCGGGCACAGCCCGTGTCATTTAAAGGCCTGGATCTTTTCAGACCTCCGGGGGGGGCCTCACTCCCCCCCTACTTTGCTCAGAGGGAGCCTCTTACTCGGATAAAGTGTGTGACATTACATGCCTTTAAGCCTGGAACCTTTCCGACATCCATACATAGGGCCCTCATGCTTAATCATAAGCCCAAATGTGCACTTTAAACGGATAAAGTGTGTGGCATTACATGCCTTTAAGCCTGGAACCTTTCCGACATCCACACATAGGGCCCTCATGCTTTATCATAAGCCCAAATGTGCACTTTAAATGGATAAAGTGTGTGGCATTACATGCCTTTAAGCCTGGAACCTTTCCGACATCCACACATAGGGCCCTCATCATTATTCATAAGCCCAAATGTGCACTTTAAACGGATAAAGTGTGTGGCATTACATGCCTTTAAGCCTGGAACCTTTCCGACATCCATACATAGGGCCCTCATGCTTTATCATAAGCCCAAATGTGCACTTTAATCGGATAAAGTGTGTGACATTACATGCCTTTAAGCCTGGAACCTTTCCGACATCCACACATAGGGCCCTCATCATTATTCATAAGCCCAAATGTGCACTTTAAACGGATAAAGTGTGTGGCATTACATGCCTTTAAGCCTGGAACCTTTCCGACATCCACACATAGGGCCCTCATGCTTTTATCATAAGCCCAAATGTGCACTTTAATCGGATAAAGTGTGTGACATTACATGCCTTTAAGCCTGGAACCTTTCCGACATCCACACATAGGGCCCTCATCATTATTCATAAGCCCAAATGTGCACTTTAAACGGATAAAGTGTGTGGCATTACATGCCTTTAAGCCTGGAACCTTTCCGACATCCATACATAGGGCCCTCATGCTTTATCATAAGCCCAAATGTGCACTTTAATCGGATAAAGTGTGTGACATTACATGCCTTTAAGCCTGGAACCTTTCCGACATCCACACATAGGGCCCTCATCATTATTCATAAGCCCAAATGTGCACTTTAAACGGATAAAGTGTGTGGCATTACATGCCTTTAAGCCTGGAACCTTTCCGACATCCATACATAGGGCCCTCATGCTTTATCATAAGCCCAAATGTGCACTTTAATCGGATAAAGTGTGTGACATTACATGCCTTTAAGCCTGGAACCTTTCCGACATCCACACATAGGGCCCTCATCATTATTCATAAGCCCAAATGTGCACTTTAAACGGATAAAGTGTGTGGCATTACATGCCTTTAAGCCTGGAACCTTTCCGACATCCATACATAGGGCCCTCATGCTTTATCATAAGCCCAAATGTGCACTTTAATCGGATAAAGTGTGTGACATTACATGCCTTTAAGCCTGGAACCTTTCCGACATCCACACATAGGGCCCTCATCATTATTCATAAGCCCAAATGTGCACTTTAATCGGATAAAGTGTGTGGCATTACATGCCTTTAAGCCTGGAACCTTTCCGACATCCACACATAGGGCCCTCATGCTTTATCATAAGCCCAAATGTGCACTTTAAATGGATAAAGTGTGTGGCATTACATGCCTTTAAGCCTGGAACCTTTCCGACATCCACACATAGGGCCCTCATCATTATTCATAAGCCCAAATGTGCACTTTAAACGGATAAAGTGTGTGGCATTACATGCCTTTAAGCCTGGAACCTTTCCGACATCCATACATAGGGCCCTCATGCTTAATCATAAGCCCAAATGTGCACTTTAAACGGATAAAGTGTGTGGCATTACATGCCTTTAAGCCTGTAACCTTTCCGACATCCATACATAGGGCCCTCATGCTTTATCATAAGCCCAAATGTGCACTTTAATCGGATAAAGTGTGTGGCATTACATGCCTTTAAGCCTGGAACCTTTCCGACATCCATACATAGGGCCCTCATGCTTTATCATAAGCCCAAATGTGCACTTTAATCGGATAAAGTGTGTGGCATTACATGCCTTTAAGCCTGGAACCTTTCCGACATCCATACATAGGGCCCTCATGCTTTATCATAAGCCCAAATGTACACTTTAATCGGATAAAGTGTGTGGCATTACATGCCTTTAAGCCTGGAACCTTTCCGACATCCACACATAGGGCCCTCATGCTTAATCATAAGCCCAAATGTGCACTTTAAATGGATAAAGTGTGTGGCATTACATGCCTTTAAGCCTGGAACCTTTCCGACATCCACACATAGGGCCCTCATGCTTAATCATAAGCCCAAATGTGCACTTTAAATGGATAAAGTGTGTGGCATTACATGCCTTTAAGCCTGGAACCTTTCCGACATCCATACATAGGGCCCTCATGCTTAATCATAAGCCCAAATGTGCACTTTAAACGGATAAAGTGTGTGGCATTACATGCCTTTAAGCCTGGAACCTTTCCGACATCCATACATAGGGCCCTCATGCTTTATCATAAGCCCAAATGTACACTTTAATCAGATAAAGTGTGTGGCATTACATGCCTTTAAGCCTGGAACCTTTCCGACATCCATACATAGGGCCCTCATGCTTTATCATAAGCCCAAATGTACACTTTAATCGGATAAAGTGTGTGACATTACATGCCTTTAAGCCTGGAACCTTTCCGACATCCATACATAGGGCCCTCATGCTTTATCATAAGCCCAAATGTACACTTTAATCGGATAAAGTGTGTGACATTACATGCCTTTATTCCTGGATCCTTCCTCACATCCAGAGAGAGGCATACCAACCTACTCTCATAAGCCCAAAAGTGCACTTTATTCGGATAAAGTGTGCAAAATTCCATGCATGGATCGTTTGTGAGATCCATAAAGAGGCCTGTCAAATCCTCTAAAATGCCCAGGGAGTGACCTTTGGTCGGGCAAAGCGTGCGCCATAATCCTTGTCTTCATTTATGGTATACCATATATGTGGCTTTCAGAAGACCCTCTCCCCTATATACCTGATGGTAGGTGTTTGCATATCACCCATTCATAAAATCATCCAGACAGGGGGAATGAGATGCATGTCCGTCTGGGTGCACATTCGGCGGGCACTGTCAGAGGATCGAGGCCTCTGGATGATCCACCCCTTGGTCAAAATTGGAACATAGTGCGATTTTTAGAACACAAAATCATACGTATGGTATAACATTTTTATCGACATAGAATTATTTTCGCCGAAAACTGACGCCTATGGTATACCAAATGAAGCGACATAGAATATTTTCCACTTGAAAACTTCGTGCTGCTGGTATATTTATGGACATAGTGCAATTTTAACAGAATATGGGACTCTGTGCATTTTCTGAAGAAAATATCTTGCGTATGGTATAATTCAGGAAGGGAAATAGACTAATTTCCAACAAATACTTCATGCTACTGGTATATTTAAGGACTTTGTTCATTTACTGATCTGACACTTCAGAGTCAATTTACACCTATTTCTAAGCAAGATAGAAAAAAAAAACTGACAATTTTTCTTGATCCTGGTGATGTACCCGAGCTAAAGAGCATGTTTTTCGGACACTTTTATGCTTTTTTCCCTTAAAGCCACCACCTGGCAATGTTATAGCATTGGACTCTGTGCATTTCCTGAAGAAAATATCTTGTGTATGGTCTAACAAAGTAAGGGACATAGACTAATTCACTCATAAAACTCCATGCTTCTGGTATATTTATGGACTTTGTGCAAATTCTGACTTGAAAACCTCCACATGATGTTGGTATAATAACTTTACCTCATGCCCAGATGAGTGCACCTTCATCGGACACTTCAACTAGGCTGAGGTGTCTGGAGGAGCCACCCAGTGGCACGTACATATGGTATAACAGAAAAAAAACGATGGAGTACCGGTGACATCTTGTGGACTTTAAGAGTCAATGCGCCTTCCAAATAAGATTAAACTGTGCACTTTTTTTTCTAACAGCATTTAACCATGGTATAATTTAAACTAAACTCTCCTCTTTTATTCTAAGTTCATTTGGCCATGGTATATTTTATTTAAAATGGCCTTTTTTACTCAAAGTGTCTTTTCTACTGGTATATTTTATTTAAAATGGCCTTTTTTACTCAAAGTGTCTTTTCTACTGGTATATTTTATTTTAAATGGCCTTTTTTACTCAAAGTGTCTTTTCTACTGGTATATTTCATTTAATCTGTCAGGGCTGGCTCGGATTCCACACCATCTACCTCCACCAGGGGCACCCGAGTCAGCCCTAGACTACATCCCACGCAATCAGCAATGATTGGTCTCACCTGTTGCTGATTTCTTTTCAATTATGCCGGTACGTTCTCAGCCCACGCAATCAGCAATGATTGGTCTCACCTGTTGCTGATTCTTTTCAATTATGCCGGTACGTTCTCAGCCCCCCGCAATCAGCAA
Source organism: Brachyhypopomus gauderio (assembly GCF_052324685.1). Lineage (NCBI taxonomy): Eukaryota > Metazoa > Chordata > Actinopteri > Gymnotiformes > Hypopomidae > Brachyhypopomus > Brachyhypopomus gauderio. The sequence continues at coordinate 28,833 of NW_027507574.1, forward strand.
TGATTGGTCTCACCTGTTGCCATGGGCTTTTTAAGGAAGCTTTTGGAGACAGATCATTGCTGATTCTTTTCGGTTATGTTCATTTAAAAAAGGCCTCTATTTTACTCTAAGAGTCTATGCTGCTGGTATATTTCATTTAAAAAGGCCTCTTTTTTATTCTAAGTGTCTATGCTGCTGGTATATTTCATTTAAAAAGGCCTCTATTTTAGTCTAAGTGTCTATGCCTCTGGTATATTTTATTAAAAAAGGCCTCTATTTTATTCCTAAGAGTCTATGCTACTGGTATATTTTATTTAAAAAGGCCTCTATTTTAGTCTAAGTGTCTATGCTGCTGGTATATTTCATTTAAAAAGGCCTCTATTTTAGTCTAAGTGTCTATGCCTCTGGTATATTTAATTTAAAAAGGCCTCTATTTTAGTCTAAGTGTCTATGCCCTCTGGTATATTTAATTTAAAAAGGCCTCTTTTTTATTCTAAGTGTCTATGCTGCTGGTATATCCTCGGACTTTGAAATATTTCAACCTCGCCTAACCCTCAAATAGCGCCGGTTGCCGAAATACTTGCACATTGCAACTTTGGAGACTCTTGCAGAAAGACAATTTGAAATCTGCAATGTGATATTTGAAAGCTGCAATGCCGACCAAAGTGTACTCTGAAACCCACTACACACAGTAGGCTTATAGGCCAACCAATTATGGGACTTTGTCATTTAAATTAAAATTATTTAGGACATCCAGAGGGGGCATTTCATTCATAATTCATGCCCAAGGAATGTGAACTCTGACCCCGCTACACACCAGCAGGCTTATAGGCATGGGTCTTTTTTAAACACCCAGAAATCTTTATTCTGTATAAAAACAGTTACCCAATAAAAGCCTACTATGACCCCGCTACACACAGCAGGCTTATAGGCCTGAATTTAATTCCTCCAGAAACATATGGTATACAGCTTTAAGGAGGAAAATAATTACTACGGTGGAGTAATGCTGCCATCTTTTGGACTTTAAACGCCGGTGCGCCCTGCACATTTGAATGCAAAATGCTGGGTCTTTTTTTTCCTCCATAAATTAGTAAAATGTATAAAATACATAGCCTAAGAATGTGCAACAAGAGCCCGCCACACACAGTAGGGATGAGACACATGGATGATTTAATACATCCAGAAATTAGTAAAATGTTTAAAATAGTTACCCCACTTTAGGCATACTCTGAGCCCGCCACACACACTAGAGTGAGACACATGGATGATTTAATACATCCAGAAATTAGTAAAATGTTTAAAATAGTTACCCCACTTTAGGCATACTCTGAGCCCGCCACACACACTAGAGTGAGACACATGGATGATTTAATACATCCAGAAATTAGTAAAATGTTTAAAATAGTTACCCCACTTTAGGCATACTCTGAGCCCCGCCACACACAGTAGGATGAGACACATGGATGATTTAATACATCCAGAAATTAGTAAAATGTTTAAAATAGTTACCCCACTTTAGGCATACTCTGAGCCCGCCATACACAGTAGGATGAGACACATGGATGATTTAATACATCCAGAAATTAGTAAAATGTTTAAAAATAGTTACCCCACTTTAGGCATACTCTGAGCCCGCCACACACAGTAGGATGAGACACATGGATGATTTAATACATCCAGAAATTAGTAAAATGTTTAAAATAGTTACCCCACTTTAGGCATACTCTGAGCCCGCCACACACAGAAGGATGAGACACATGGATGATTTAATACATCCAGAAATTAGTAAAATGTTTAAAATAGTTACCCCCACTTTAGGCATACTCTGAGCCCGCCACACACACTAGAGTGATAGCCCTGGGTCTTTTAAAACATCCAGAAAACCCACTTTTAAATTATAGGCGCACCGACATTTTTTACCCAAAAGATGGCAGCATTACTCCACCGTTTTCCTTTTTTTTTCCCCATTCAAAATTATTACTGAGCTCCACAAACTGCCTTTTCTGTTTAAAATCTGTCCCCAAGCTATCTGATCCTTTGCCCCGGCCACACAAAGCAGGCTTATAGGCCTGGTTGATTAAAAGTGGGGACTTTGTCATTTAAATGAAAATTATTTTTGACATCCAGAGGAGGCATTTCATTCATTAATTCATGCCGACCAAAGTGAACTCTGAGCCCGCTACACAATGTAGGCTTATAGGCCTGGTTGATTGATTATGGGACTTTGTCTTTTAAATGAAAATTATTTTAGACATCCAGAGGAGGCATTTCATTCATTAATTCATGCTGACCAAAGTGTTCTTTGACCCCGCTACACACTGTAGGCTTATAGGCCTGGTTGATTAAAAGTGGGACTTTGTCTTTTAAATGAAAACTATTTTAGACATCCAGAGGAGGCATTTCATTCATTAATTCATGCCGACCAAAGTGAACTCTGAGCCCGCTACACAATGTAGGCTTATAGGCCAGGTTGATTAAAAGTGGGACTTTGTCATTTAAATGAAAATTATTTCAGACATCCAGAGGAGGCATTTCATTCATTAATTCATGCCGACCAAAGTGAACTCTGAGCCCGCTACACACAGCAGGATGATAGCCCTGGGTCTTTTAAAACATCCAGAAAACCCACTTTTAAATTATAGGCGCACCGACATTTTTTACCCAAAAGATGGCAGCATTACTCCACCCGTTTTCCTTTTTTCTCCCCATTCAAAATTATGTCTTTGCTCCACAAACTGCCTTTTCTGTTTAAATCTGGCCCCAAGCTATCTGATCCCTTTGCCTGGCCACACAAAGCAGGCTTATAGGACTGGAAGAGCCAACCTGTGGATAATTATGGCACTTGGAAATTATTTTTAACATTATTTTGGACTTCCAAAGGAGGCATTTCATTCATTAATTCATGCCGACCAAAGTGTTCTTTGACCCCCGCTACACACTGTAGGCTTATAGGCCCTGGTTGATTGATTATGGGACTTTGTCTTTTAAATGAAAAGTATTTTAGACATCCATAGTAGGCATTTCATTCATTAATTCATGCTGACCAAAGTGTTCTTTGACCCCGCTACACACTGTAGGCTTATTTTTAGACATCCATAGTAGGCATTTCATTCATTAATTCATGCCGACCAAAGTGTTCTTTGACCCCGCTACACACTGTAGGCTTATTTTTAGACATCCATAGTAGGCATTTCATTCATTAATTCATGCCGACATGTGCGCACTTTGACCCGGATACCACATTGTAGGCTTATAGGCCTGGTTTGATTGTGGGACTTTGTCTTTTAAATGAAAAACTATTTAAAAACATCCACAGTGGGCATTTCATTCGTGTTCTTTGACCCCGCTACACACTGTAGGCTTATTTTTAGACATCCATAGTAGGCATTTCATTCATTAATTCATGCCGACATGTGCGCACTTTGACCCGGATACACATTGTAGGCTTATAGGCCTGGTTGATTGTGGGACTTTGTCTTTTAAATGAAAACTATTTAAAACATCCACAGTGGGCATTTCATTCATTAATTCATGCCGACATGTGTGCACTTTGACCCGGATACACATTGTAGGCTTGTAGGCCTGGTTGATTGTGGGACTTTGTCTTTTAA
>NW_027507575.1:0-32343 GCF_052324685.1 Brachyhypopomus gauderio
TTTTGAACGCCTTAATGCAAGCCTTACCTACTTGTTAGGAAATGCATGTGTAACATTACAAACATGATAAAACAGCTTGTTATCACATCCAAACACTGTTTTAGAACAAAATATGAGTTTTCAGTTCATTCTTCAAAAGTTGCACTTTTGCTCCAAGTTATGCTCAGAAACACTGTTTAGAGCGCTTACAGCGCCAGCAAACGCTGTTTTGAACGCCTTAATGCAAGACTTACTACTTGTTAGGAAATGCATGTGTAACATTACAAACATGATAAAACAGCTTGTTATCACATCCAAACACTGTTTTGGAACAAAATATGAGTTTTCAGTTCATTCTTCAAAAGTTGCACTTTTGCCACAAGTTATGCTCAGAAACACTGTTTAGAGCGCTTACAGCGCAGCAAACGCTGTTTTGAACGCCTTAATGCAAGACTTACTACTTGTTAGGAAATGCATGTGTAACATTACAAACATGATAAAACAGCTTGTTATCACATCCAAACACTGTTTTGGAACAAAATATGAGTTTTCAGTTCATTCTTCAAAAGTTGCACTTTTGCCACAAGTTATGCTCAGAAACACTGTTTAGAGCTCTTACAACGCCAGCAAACGCTGTTTTGAACGCCTTAATGCAAGCCTTACCTACTTGTTAGGAAATGCATGTGTAACATTACAAACATGATAAAACAGCTTGTTATCACATCCAAACACTGTTTTGGAACAAAATATGAGTTTTCAGTTCATTCTTCAAAAGTTGCACTTTTGCCACAAGTTATGCTCAGAAACACTGTTTAGAGCTCTTACAACGCCAGCAAACGCTGTTTTGAACGCCTTAATGCAAGCCTTACCTACTTGTTAGGAAATGCATGTGTAACATTACAAACATGATAAAACAGCTTGTTATCACATCCAAACACTGTTTTAGAACAAAATATGAGTTTTCAGTTCATTCTTCAAAAGTTGCACTTTTGCCACAAGTTATGCTCAGAAACACTGTTTAGAGCTCTTACAGCGCCAGCAAACGCTGTTTTGAACGCCTTAATGCAAGACTTACTACTTGTTAGGAAATGCATGTGTAACATTACAAACATGATAAAACAGCTTGTTATCACATCCAAACACTGTTTTAGAACAAAATATGAGTTTTCAGTTCATTCTTCAAAAGTTGCACTTTTGCTCCAAGTTATGCTCAGAAACACTGTTTAGAGCGCTTACAGCGCCAGCAAACGCTGTTTTGAACGCCTTAATGCAAGCCTTACCTACTTGTTAGGAAATGCATGTGTAACATTACAAACATGATAAAACAGCTTGTTATCACATCCAAACACTGTTTTAGAACAAAATATGAGTTTTCAGTTCATTCTTCAAAAGTTGCACTTTTGCTCCAAGTTATGCTCAGAAACACTGTTTAGAGCGCTTACAGCGCCAGCAAACGCTGTTTTGAACGCCTTAATGCAAGACTTACTACTTGTTAGAAAATGGATGTGTAACATTACAAACATGATAAAACAGCTTGTTATCACATCCAAACACTGTTTTAGAACAAAATATGAGTTTTCAGTTCATTCTTCAAAAGTTGCACTTTTGCTCCAAGTTATGCTCAGAAACACTGTTTAGAGCACTTACAGCGCCAGCAAACGCTGTTTTGAACGCCTTAATGCAAGCCTTACCTACTTGTTAGGAAATGCATGTGTAACATTACAAACATGATAAAACAGCTTGTTATCACATCCAAACACTGTTTTAGAACAAAATATGAGTTTTCAGTTCGTTCTTCAAAAGTTGCACTTTTGCTCCAAGTTATGCTCAGAAACACTGTTTAGAGCGCTTACAGCGCCAGCAAACGCTGTTTTGAACGCCTTAATGCAAGCCTTACCTACTTGTTAGGAAATGCATGTGTAACATTACAAACATGATAAAACAGCTTGTTATCACATCCAAACACTGTTTTAGAACAAAATATGAGTTTTCAGTTCATTCTTCAAAAGTTGCACTTTTGCTCCAAGTTATGCTTAGAAACACTGTTTAGAGCGCTTACAGCGCCAGCAAACGCTGTTTTGAACGCCTTATTGCAAGCCTTACCTACTTGTTAGGAAATGCATGTGTAACATTACAAACATGATAAAACAGCTTGTTATCACATCCAAACACTGTTTTAGAACAAAATATGAGTTTTCAGTTCATTCTTCAAAAGTTGCACTTTTGCTCCAAGTTATGCTCAGAAACACTGTTTAGAGCGCTTACAGCGCCAGCAAACGCTGTTTTGAACGCCTTAATGCAAGACTTACTACTTGTTAGAAAATGGATGTGTAACATTACAAACATGATAAAACAGCTTGTTATCACATCCAAACACTGTTTTAGAACAAAATATGAGTTTTCAGTTCATTCTTCAAAAGTTGCACTTTTGCTCCAAGTTATGCTCAGAAACACTGTTTAGAGCGCTTACAGCGCCAGCAAACGCTGTTTTGAACGCCTTAATGCAAGCCTTACCTACTTGTTAGGAAATGCATGTGTAACATTACAAACATGATAAAACAGCTTGTTATCACATCCAAACACTGTTTTAGAACAAAATATGAGTTTTCAGTTCATTCTTCAAAAGTTGCACTTTTGCTCCAAGTTATGCTCAGAAACACTGTTTAGAGCGCTTACAGCGCCAGCAAAACGCTGTTTTGAACGCCTTAATGCAAGACTTACTACTTGTTAGAAAATGGATGTGTAACATTACAAACATGATAAAACAGCTTGTTATCACATCCAAACACTGTTTTAGAACAAAATATGAGTTTTCAGTTCATTCTTCAAAAGTTGCACTTTTGCTCCAAGTTATGCTCAGAAACACTGTTTAGAGCGCTTACAGCACCAGCAAACGCTGTTTTGAACGCCTTAATGCAAGACTTACTACTTGTTAGGAAATGCATGTGTAACATTACAAACATGATAAAACAGCTTGTTATCACATCCAAACACTGTTTTGGAACAAAATATGAGTTTTCAGTTCATTCTTCAAAAGTGCACTTTTGCCACAAGTTATGCTCAGAAACACTGTTTAGAGCTCTTACAACGCCAGCAAACGCTGTTTTGAACGCCTTAATGCAAGCCTTACCTACTTGTTAGGAAATGCATGTGTAACATTACAAACATGATAAAACAGCTTGTTATCACATCCAAACACTGTTTTAGAACAAAATATGAGTTTTCAGTTCATTCTTCAAAAGTTGCACTTTTGCCACAAGTTATGCTCAGAAACACTGTTTAGAGCGCTTACAGCGCCAGCAAACGCTGTTTTGAACGCCTTAATGCAAGACTTACTACTTGTTAGAAAATGGATGTGTAACATTACAAACATGATAAAACAGCTTGTTATCACATCCAAACACTGTTTTAGAACAAAATATGAGTTTTCAGTTCATTCTTCAAAAGTTGCACTTTTGCTCCAAGTTATGCTCAGAAACACTGTTTAGAGCGCTTACAGCGCCAGCAAACGCTGTTTTGAACGCCTTAATGCAAGCCTTACCTACTTGTTAGGAAATGCATGTGTAACATTACAAACATGATAAAACAGCTTGTTATCACATCCAAACACTGTTTTAGAACAAAATATGAGTTTTCAGTTCATTCTTCAAAAGTTGCACTTTTTACTCCAAGTTATGCTTAGAAACACTGTTTAGAGCGCTTACAGCGCCAGCAAACGCTGTTTTGAACGCCTTATTGCAAGCCCTTACCTACTTGTTAGGAAATGCATGTGTAACATTACAAACATGATAAAACAGCTTGTTATCACATCCAAACACTGTTTTAGAACAAAATATGAGTTTTCAGTTCATTCTTCAAAAGTTGCACTTTTGCTCCAAGTTATGCCTCAGAAACACTGTTTAGAGCACTTACAGCGCCAGCAAACGCTGTTTTGAACGCCTTAATGCAAGCCTTACCTACTTGTTAGAAAATGGATGTGTAACATTACAAACATGATAAAACAGCTTGTTATCACATCCAAACACTGTTTTAGAACAAAATATGAGTTTTCAGTTCATTCTTCAAAAGTTGCACTTTTGCTCCAAGTTATGCTCAGAAACACTGTTTAGAGCGCTTACAGCGCCAGCAAACGCTGTTTTGAACGCCTTAATGCAAGCCTTACCTACTTGTTAGGAAATGCATGTGTAACATTACAAACATGATAAAACAGCTTGTTATCACATCCAAACACTGTTTTAGAACAAAATATGAGTTTTTCAGTTCATTCTTCAAAAGTTGCACTTTTACTCCAAGTTATGCTTAGAAACACTGTTTAGAGCGCTTACAGCGCCAGCAAACGCTGTTTTGAACGCCTTATTGCAAGCCTTACCTACTTGTTAGGAAATGCATGTGTAACATTACAAACATGATAAAAACAGCTTGTTATCACATCCAAACACTGTTTTAGAACAAAATATGAGTTTTCAGTTCATTCTTCAAAAGTTGCACTTTTGCTCCAAGTTATGCTCAGAAACACTGTTTAGAGCGCTTACAGCGCCAGCAAACGCTGTTTTGAACGCCTTAATGCAAGACTTACTACTTGTTAGAAAATGGATGTGTAACATTACAAACATGATAAACAACAGCTTGTTATCACATCCAAACACTGTTTTAGAACAAAATATGAGTTTTCAGTTCATTCTTCAAAAGTTGCACTTTTGCTCCAAGTTATGCTCAGAAACACTGTTTAGAGCGCTTACAGCGCCAGCAAACGCTGTTTTGAACGCCTTAATGCAAGCCTTACCTACTTGTTAGGAAATGCATGTGTAACATTACAAACATGATAAAACAGCTTGTTATCACATCCAAACACTGTTTTAGAACAAAATATGAGTTTTCAGTTCATTCTTCAAAAGTTGCACTTTTGCTCCAAGTTATGCTCAGAAACACTGTTTAGAGCGCTTACAGCGCCAGCAAACGCTGTTTTGAACGCCTTAATGCAAGACTTACTACTTGTTAGGAATGCATGTGTAACATTACAAACATGATAAAACAGCTTGTTATCCACATCCAAACACTGTTTTGGAACAAAATATGAGTTTTCAGTTCATTCTTCAAAAGTTGCACTTTTGCCACAAGTTATGCTCAGAAACACTGTTTAGAGCGCTTACAGCGCCAGCAAACGCTGTTTTGAACGCCTTAATGCAAGACTTACTACTTGTTAGGAAATGCATGTGTAACATTACAAACATGATAAAACAGCTTGTTATCACATCCAAACACTGTTTTGGAACAAAATATGAGTTTTCAGTTCATTCTTCAAAAGTTGCACTTTTGCCACAAGTTATGCTCAGAAACACTGTTTAGAGCTCTTACAACGCCAGCAAACGCTGTTTTGAACGCCTTAATGCAAGCCTTACCTACTTGTTAGGAAATGCATGTGTAACATTACAAACATGATAAAACAGCTTGTTATCACATCCAAAACACTGTTTTAGAACAAAATATGAGTTTTCAGTTCATTCTTCAAAAGTTGCACTTTTGCCACAAGTTATGCTCAGAAACACTGTTTAGAGCGCTTACAGCGCCAGCAAACGCTGTTTTGAACGCCTTAATGCAAGACTTACTACTTGTTAGAAAATGGATGTGTAACATTACAAACATGATAAAACAGCTTGTTATCACATCCAAACACTGTTTTAGAACAAAATATGAGTTTTCAGTTCATTCTTCAAAAGTTGCACTTTTGCTCCAAGTTATGCTCAGAAACACTGTTTAGAGCGCTTACAGCGCCAGCAAACGCTGTTTTGAACGCCTTAATGCAAGCCTTACCTACTTGTTAGGAAATGCATGTGTAACATTACAAACATGATAAAACAGCTTGTTATCACATCCAAACACTGTTTTAGAACAAAATATGAGTTTTCAGTTCATTCTTCAAAAGTTGCACTTTTTACTCCAAGTTATGCTTAGAAACACTGTTTAGAGCGCTTACAGCGCCAGCAAACGCTGTTTTGAACGCCTTATTGCAAGCCTTACCTACTTGTTAGGAAATGCATGTGTAACATTACAAACATGATAAAACAGCTTGTTATCACATCCAAACACTGTTTTAGAACAAAATATGAGTTTTCAGTTCATTCTTCAAAAGTTGCACTTTTGCTCCAAGTTATGCTCAGAAACACTGTTTAGAGCACTTACAGCGCCAGCAAACGCTGTTTTGAACGCCTTAATGCAAGCCTTACCTACTTGTTAGAAAATGGATGTGTAACATTACAAACATGATAAAACAGCTTGTTATCACATCCAAACACTGTTTTAGAACAAAATATGAGTTTTCAGTTCATTCTTCAAAAGTTGCACTTTTGCTCCAAGTTATGCTCAGAAACACTGTTTAGAGCGCTTACAGCGCCAGCAAACGCTGTTTTGAACGCCTTAATGCAAGCCTTACCTACTTGTTAGGAAATGCATGTGTAACATTACAAACATGATAAAACAGCTTGTTATCACATCCAAACACTGTTTTAGAACAAAATATGAGTTTTCAGTTCATTCTTCAAAAGTTGCACTTTTACTCCAAGTTATGCTTAGAAACACTGTTTAGAGCGCTTACAGCGCCAGCAAACGCTGTTTTGAACGCCTTATTGCAAGCCTTACCTACTTGTTAGGAAATGCATGTGTAACATTACAAACATGATAAAACAGCTTGTTATCACATCCAAACACTGTTTTAGAACAAAATATGAGTTTTCAGTTCATTCTTCAAAAGTTGCACTTTTGCTCCAAGTTATGCTCAGAAACACTGTTTAGAGCGCTTACAGCGCCAGCAAACGCTGTTTTGAACGCCTTAATGCAAGACTTACTACTTGTTAGAAAATGGATGTGTAACATTACAAACATGATAAAACAGCTTGTTATCACATCCAAACACTGTTTTAGAACAAAATATGAGTTTTCAGTTCATTCTTCAAAAGTTGCACTTTTGCTCCAAGTTATGCTCAGAAACACTGTTTAGAGCGCTTACAGCGCCAGCAAACGCTGTTTTGAACGCCTTAATGCAAGCCTTACCTACTTGTTAGGAAATGCATGTGTAACATTACAAACATGATAAAACAGCTTGTTATCACATCCAAACACTGTTTTAGAACAAAATATGAGTTTTCAGTTCATTCTTCAAAAGTTGCACTTTTGCTCCAAGTTATGCTCAGAAAACACTGTTTAGAGCGCTTACAGCGCCAGCAAACGCTGTTTTGAACGCCTTAATGCAAGACTTACTACTTGTTAGGAAATGCATGTGTAACATTACAAACATGATAAAACAGCTTGTTATCACATCCAAACACTGTTTTGGAACAAAATATGAGTTTTCAGTTCATTCTTCAAAAGTTGCACTTTTGCCACAAGTTATGCTCAGAAACACTGTTTAGAGCGCTTACAGCGCCAGCAAACGCTGTTTTGAACGCCTTAATGCAAGACTTACTACTTGTTAGGAAATGCATGTGTAACATTACAAACATGATAAAACAGCTTGTTATCACATCCAAACACTGTTTTGGAACAAAATATGAGTTTTCAGTTCATTCTTCAAAAGTTGCACTTTTGCCACAAGTTATGCTCAGAAACACTGTTTAGAGCTCTTACAACGCCAGCAAACGCTGTTTTGAACGCCTTAATGCAAGCCTTACCTACTTGTTAGGAAATGCATGTGTAACATTACAAACATGATAAAACAGCTTGTTATCACATCCAAACACTGTTTTGGAACAAAATATGAGTTTTCAGTTCATTCTTCAAAAGTTGCACTTTTGCACAAGTTATGCTCAGAAACACTGTTTAGAGCTCTTACAACGCCAGCAAACGCTGTTTTGAACGCCTTAATGCAAGCCTTACCTACTTGTTAGGAAATGCATGTGTAACATTACAAACATGATAAAACAGCTTGTTATCACATCCAAACACTGTTTTAGAACAAAATATGAGTTTTCAGTTCATTCTTCAAAAGTTGCACTTTTGCCACAAGTTATGCTCAGAAACACTGTTTAGAGCTCTTACAGCGCCAGCAAACGCTGTTTTGAACGCCTTAATGCAAGACTTACTACTTGTTAGGAAATGCATGTGTAACATTACAAACATGATAAAACAGCTTGTTATCACATCCAAACACTGTTTTAGAACAAAATATGAGTTTTCAGTTCATTCTTCAAAAGTTGCACTTTTGCTCCAAGTTATGCTCAGAAACACTGTTTAGAGCGCTTACAGCGCCAGCAAACGCTGTTTTGAACGCCTTAATGCAAGCCTTACCTACTTGTTAGGAAATGCATGTGTAACATTACAAACATGATAAAACAGCTTGTTATCACATCCAAACACTGTTTTAGAACAAAATATGAGTTTTCAGTTCATTCTTCAAAAGTTGCACTTTTGCTCCAAGTTATGCTCAGAAACACTGTTTAGAGCGCTTACAGCGCCAGCAAAACGCTGTTTTGAACGCCTTAATGCAAGACTTACTACTTGTTAGAAAATGGATGTGTAACATTACAAACATGATAAAACAGCTTGTTATCACATCCAAACACTGTTTTAGAACAAAATATGAGTTTTCAGTTCATTCTTCAAAAGTTGCACTTTTGCTCCAAGTTATGCTCAGAAACACTGTTTAGAGCACTTACAGCGCCAGCAAACGCTGTTTTGAACGCCTTAATGCAAGCCTTACCTACTTGTTAGGAAATGCATGTGTAATATTACAAACATGATAAAACAGCTTGTTATCACATCCAAACACTGTTTTAGAACAAAATATGAGTTTTCAGTTCGTTCTTCAAAAGTTGCACTTTTGCTCCAAGTTATGCTCAGAAACACTGTTTAGAGCGCTTACAGCGCCAGCAAACGCTGTTTTGAACGCCTTAATGCAAGCCTTACCTACTTGTTAGGAAATGCATGTGTAACATTACAAACATGATAAAACAGCTTGTTATCACATCCAAACACTGTTTTAGAACAAAATATGAGTTTTCAGTTCATTCTTCAAAAGTTGCACTTTTGCTCCAAGTTATGCTTAGAAACACTGTTTAGAGCGCTTACAGTGCCAGCAAACGCTGTTTTGAACGCCTTATTGCAAGCCTTACCTACTTGTTAGGAAATGCATGTGTAACATTACAAACATGATAAAACAGCTTGTTATCACATCCAAACACTGTTTTAGAACAAAATATGAGTTTTCAGTTCATTCTTCAAAAGTTGCACTTTTGCTCCAAGTTATGCTCAGAAACACTGTTTAGAGCGCTTACAGCGCCAGCAAACGCTGTTTTGAACGCCTTAATGCAAGACTTACTACTTGTTAGAAAATGGATGTGTAACATTACAAACATGATAAAACAGCTTGTTATCACATCCAAACACTGTTTTAGAACAAAATATGAGTTTCAGTTCATTCTTCAAAAGTTGCACTTTTGCTCCAAGTTATGCTCAGAAACACTGTTTAGAGCGCTTACAGCGCCAGCAAACGCTGTTTTGAACGCCTTAATGCAAGCCTTACCTACTTGTTAGGAAATGCATGTGTAACATTACAAACATGATAAAACAGCTTGTTATCACATCCAAACACTGTTTTAGAACAAAATATGAGTTTTCAGTTCATTCTTCAAAAGTTGCACTTTTGCTCCAAGTTATGCTCAGAAACACTGTTTAGAGCGCTTACAGCGCCAGCAAACGCTGTTTTGAACGCCTTAATGCAAGACTTACTACTTGTTAGAAAATGGATGTGTAACATTACAAACATGATAAAACAGCTTGTTATCACATCCAAACACTGTTTTAGAACAAAATATGAGTTTTCAGTTCGTTCTTCAAAAGTTGCACTTTTGCTCCAAGTTATGCTCAGAAACACTGTTTAGAGCGCTTACAGCGCCAGCAAACGCTGTTTTGAACGCCTTAATGCAAGCCTTACCTACTTGTTAGGAAATGCATGTGTAACATTACAAACATGATAAAACAGCTTGTTATCACATCCAAACACTGTTTTAGAACAAAATATGAGTTTTCAGTTCATTCTTCAAAAGTTGCACTTTTGCTCCAAGTTATGCTTAGAAACACTGTTTAGAGCGCTTACAGCGCCAGCAAACGCTGTTTTGAACGCCTTATTGCAAGCCTTACCTACTTGTTAGGAAATGCATGTGTAACATTACAAACATGATAAAACAGCTTGTTATCACATCCAAACACTGTTTTAGAACAAAATATGAGTTTTCAGTTCATTCTTCAAAAGTTGCACTTTTGCTCCAAGTTATGCTCAGAAACACTGTTTAGAGCGCTTACAGCGCCAGCAAACGCTGTTTTGAACGCCTTAATGCAAGACTTACTACTTGTTAGAAAATGGATGTGTAACATTACAAACATGATAAAACAGCTTGTTATCACATCCAAACACTGTTTTAGAACAAAATATGAGTTTTTCAGTTCATTCTTCAAAAGTTGCACTTTTGCTCCAAGTTATGCTCAGAAACACTGTTTAGAGCGCTTACAGCGCCAGCAAACGCTGTTTTGAACGCCTTAATGCAAGCCTTACCTACTTGTTAGGAAATGCATGTGTAACATTACAAACATGATAAAACAGCTTGTTATCACATCCAAACACTGTTTTAGAACAAAATATGAGTTTTCAGTTCATTCTTCAAAAGTTGCACTTTTGCTCCAAGTTATGCTCAGAAACACTGTTTAGAGCGCTTACAGCGCCAGCAAACGCTGTTTTGAACGCCTTAATGCAAGACTTACTACTTGTTAGAAAATGGATGTGTAACATTACAAACATGATAAAACAGCTTGTTATCACATCCAAACACTGTTTTAGAACAAAATATGAGTTTTCAGTTCATTCTTCAAAAGTTGCACTTTTGCCACAAGTTATGCTCAGAAACACTGTTTAGAGCTCTTACAACGCCAGCAAACGCTGTTTTGAACGCCTTAATGCAAGCCTTACCTACTTGTTAGGAAATGCATGTGTAACATTACAAACATGATAAAACAGCTTGTTATCACATCCAAACACTGTTTTAGAACAAAATATGAGTTTTCAGTTCATTCTTCAAAAGTTGCACTTTTGCCACAAGTTATGCTCAGAAACACTGTTTAGAGCTCTTACAGCGCCAGCAAACGCTGTTTTGAACGCCTTAATGCAAGACTTACTACTTGTTAGGAAATGCATGTGTAACATTACAAACATGATAAAACAGCTTGTTATCACATCCAAACACTGTTTTAGAACAAAATATGAGTTTTCAGTTCGTTCTTCAAAAGTTGCACTTTTGCTCCAAGTTATGCTCAGAAACACTGTTTAGAGCGCTTACAGCGCCAGCAAACGCTGTTTTGAACGCCTTAATGCAAGCCCTTACCTACTTGTTAGGAAATGCATGTGTAACATTACAAACATGATAAAACAGCTTGTTATCACATCCAAACACTGTTTTAGAACAAAATATGAGTTTTCAGTTCATTCTTCAAAAGTTGCACTTTTACTCCAAGTTATGCTTAGAAACACTGTTTAGAGCGCTTACAGCGCCAGCAAACGCTGTTTTGAACGCCTTATTGCAAGCCTTACCTACTTGTTAGGAAATGCATGTGTAACATTACAAACATGATAAAACAGCTTGTTATCACATCCAAACACTGTTTTAGAACAAAATATGAGTTTTCAGTTCATTCTTCAAAAGTTGCACTTTTGCTCCAAGTTATGCTCAGAAACACTGTTTAGAGCGCTTACAGCGCCAGCAAACGCTGTTTTGAACGCCTTAATGCAAGACTTACTACTTGTTAGAAAATGGATGTGTAACATTACAAACATGATAAAACAGCTTGTTATCACATCCAAACACTGTTTTAGAACAAAATATGAGTTTTCAGTTCATTCTTCAAAAGTTGCACTTTTGCTCCAAGTTATGCTCAGAAACACTGTTTAGAGCGCTTACAGCGCCAGCAAACGCTGTTTTGAACGCCTTAATGCAAGCCTTACCTACTTGTTAGGAAATGCATGTGTAACATACAAACATGATAAAACAGCTTGTTATCACATCCAAACACTGTTTTAGAACAAAATATGAGTTTTCAGTTCATTCTTCAAAAGTTGCACTTTTGCTCCAAGTTATGCTCAGAAACACTGTTTAGAGCGCTTACAGCGCCAGCAAACGCTGTTTTGAACGCCTTAATGCAAGCCTTACCTACTTGTTAGGAAATGCATGTGTAACATTACAAACATGATAAAACAGCTTGTTATCACATCCAAACACTGTTTTAGAACAAAATATGAGTTTTCAGTTCATTCTTCAAAAGTTGCACTTTTGCTCCAAGTTATGCTTAGAAACACTGTTTAGAGCGCTTACAGCGCCAGCAAACGCTGTTTTGAACGCCTTATTGCAAGCCTTACCTACTTGTTAGGAAATGCATGTGTAACATTACAAACATGATAAAACAGCTTGTTATCACATCCAAACACTGTTTTGGAACAAAATATGAGTTTTCAGTTCATTCTTCAAAAGTTGCACTTTTGCCACAAGTTATGCTCAGAAACACTGTTTAGAGCTCTTACAACGCCAGCAAACGCTGTTTTGAACGCCTTAATGCAAGCCTTACCTACTTGTTAGGAAATGCATGTGTAACATTACAAACATGATAAAACAGCTTGTTATCACATCCAAACACTGTTTTAGAACAAAATATGAGTTTTCAGTTCATTCTTCAAAAGTTGCACTTTTGCCACAAGTTATGCTCAGAAACACTGTTTAGAGCTCTTACAACGCCAGCAAACGCTGTTTTGAACGCCTTAATGCAAGCCTTACCTACTTGTTAGGAAATGCATGTGTAACATTACAAACATGATAAAACAGCTTGTTATCACATCCAAACACTGTTTTAGAACAAAATATGAGTTTTCAGTTCATTCTTCAAAAGTTGCACTTTTGCTCCAAGTTATGCTCAGAAACACTGTTTAGAGCTCTTACAACGCCAGCAAACGCTGTTTTGAACGCCTTAATGCAAGCCTTACCTACTTGTTAGGAAATGCATGTGTAACATTACAAACATGATAAAACAGCTTGTTATCACATCCAAACACTGTTTTAGAACAAAATATGAGTTTTCAGTTCATTCTTCAAAAGTTGCACTTTTGCTCCAAGTTATGCTCAGAAACACTGTTTAGAGCGCTTACAGCGCCAGCAAACGCTGTTTTGAACGCCTTAATGCAAGACTTACTACTTGTTAGGAAATGCATGTGTAACATTACAAACATGATAAAACAGCTTGTTATCACATCCAAACACTGTTTTAGAACAAAATATGAGTTTTCAGTTCATTCTTCAAAAGTTGCACTTTTGCTCCAAGTTATGCTCAGAAACACTGTTTAGAGCGCTTACAGCGCCAGCAAACGCTGTTTTGAACGCCTTAATGCAAGACTTACTACTTGTTAGAAAATGGATGTGTAACATTACAAACATGATAAAACAGCTTGTTATCACATCCAAACACTGTTTTAGAACAAAATATGAGTTTTCAGTTCATTCTTCAAAAGTTGCACTTTTGCTCCAAGTTATGCTCAGAAACACTGTTTAGAGCGCTTACAGCGCCAGCAAACGCTGTTTTGAACGCCTTAATGCAAGCCTTACCTACTTGTTAGGAAATGCATGTGTAACATTACAAACATGATAAAACAGCTTGTTATCACATCCAAACACTGTTTTAGAACAAAATATGAGTTTTCAGTTCATTCTTCAAAAGTTGCACTTTTGCTCCAAGTTATGCTCAGAAACACTGTTTAGAGCGCTTACAGCGCCAGCAAACGCTGTTTTGAACGCCTTAATGCAAGCCTTACCTACTTGTTAGGAAATGCATGTGTAACATTACAAACATGATAAAACAGCTTGTTATCACATCCAAACACTGTTTTAGAACAAAATATGAGTTTTCAGTTCATTCTTCAAAAGTTGCACTTTTGCTCCAAGTTATGCTTAGAAACACTGTTTAGAGCGCTTACAGCGCCAGCAAACGCTGTTTTGAACGCCTTATTGCAAGCCTTACCTACTTGTTAGGAAATGCATGTGTAACATTACAAACATGATAAAACAGCTTGTTATCACATCCAAACACTGTTTTAGAACAAAATATGAGTTTTCAGTTCATTCTTCAAAAGTTGCACTTTTGCTCCAAGTTATGCTCAGAAACACTGTTTAGAGCGCTTACAGCGCCAGCAAACGCTGTTTTGAACGCCTTAATGCAAGACTTACTACTTGTTAGAAAATGGATGTGTAACATTACAAACATGATAAAACAGCTTGTTATCACATCCAAACACTGTTTTAGAACAAAATATGAGTTTTCAGTTCATTCTTCAAAAGTTGCACTTTTGCTCCAAGTTATGCTCAGAAACACTGTTTAGAGCACTTACAGCGCCAGCAAACGCTGTTTTGAACGCCTTAATGCAAGCCTTACCTACTTGTTAGGAAATGCATGTGTAACATTACAAACATGATAAAACAGCTTGTTATCACATCCAAACACTGTTTTAGAACAAAATATGAGTTTTCAGTTCATTCTTCAAAAGTTGCACTTTTGCTCCAAGTTATGCTCAGAAACACTGTTTAGAGCGCTTACAGCGCCAGCAAACGCTGTTTTGAACGCCTTAATGCAAGACTTACTACTTGTTAGGAAATGCATGTGTAACATTACAAACATGATAAAACAGCTTGTTATCACATCCAAACACTGTTTTGGAACAAAATATGAGTTTTCAGTTCATTCTTCAAAAGTTGCACTTTTGCCACAAGTTATGCTCAGAAACACTGTTTAGAGCTCTTACAACGCCAGCAAACGCTGTTTTGAACGCCTTAATGCAAGCCTTACCTACTTGTTAGGAAATGCATGTGTAACATTACAAACATGATAAAACAGCTTGTTATCACATCCAAACACTGTTTTAGAACAAAATATGAGTTTTCAGTTCATTCTTCAAAAGTTGCACTTTTGCCACAAGTTATGCTCAGAAACACTGTTTAGAGCTCTTACAGCGCCAGCAAACGCTGTTTTGAACGCCTTAATGCAAGACTTACTACTTGTTAGGAAATGCATGTGTAACATTACAAACATGATAAAACAGCTTGTTATCACATCCAAACACTGTTTTAGAACAAAATATGAGTTTTCAGTTCATTCTTCAAAAGTTGCACTTTTGCTCCAAGTTATGCTCAGAAACACTGTTTAGAGCGCTTACAGCGCCAGCAAACGCTGTTTTGAACGCCTTAATGCAAGCCTTACCTACTTGTTAGGAAATGCATGTGTAACATTACAAACATGATAAAACAGCTTGTTATCACATCCAAACACTGTTTTAGAACAAAATATGAGTTTTCAGTTCATTCTTCAAAAGTTGCACTTTTGCTCCAAGTTATGCTCAGAAACACTGTTTAGAGCGCTTACAGCGCCAGCAAACGCTGTTTTGAACGCCTTAATGCAAGACTTACTACTTGTTAGAAAATGGATGTGTAACATTACAAACATGATAAAACAGCTTGTTATCACATCCAAACACTGTTTTAGAACAAAATATGAGTTTTCAGTTCATTCTTCAAAAGTTGCACTTTTGCTCCAAGTTATGCTCAGAAACACTGTTTAGAGCACTTACAGCGCCAGCAAACGCTGTTTTGAACGCCTTAATGCAAGCCTTACCTACTTGTTAGGAAATGCATGTGTAACATTACAAACATGATAAAACAGCTTGTTATCACATCCAAACACTGTTTTAGAACAAAATATGAGTTTTCAGTTCGTTCTTCAAAAGTTGCACTTTTGCTCCAAGTTATGCTCAGAAACACTGTTTAGAGCGCTTACAGCGCCAGCAAACGCTGTTTTGAACGCCTTAATGCAAGCCTTACCTACTTGTTAGGAAATGCATGTGTAACATTACAAACATGATAAAACAGCTTGTTATCACATCCAAACACTGTTTTAGAACAAAATATGAGTTTTCAGTTCATTCTTCAAAAGTTGCACTTTTGCTCCAAGTTATGCTTAGAAACACTGTTTAGAGCGCTTACAGCGCCAGCAAACGCTGTTTTGAACGCCTTATTGCAAGCCTTACCTACTTGTTAGGAAATGCATGTGTAACATTACAAACATGATAAAACAGCTTGTTATCACATCCAAACACTGTTTTAGAACAAAATATGAGTTTTCAGTTCATTCTTCAAAAGTTGCACTTTTGCTCCAAGTTATGCTCAGAAACACTGTTTAGAGCGCTTACAGCGCCAGCAAACGCTGTTTTGAACGCCTTAATGCAAGACTTACTACTTGTTAGAAAATGGATGTGTAACATTACAAACATGATAAAACAGCTTGTTATCACATCCAAACACTGTTTTAGAACAAAATATGAGTTTTCAGTTCATTCTTCAAAAGTTGCACTTTTGCTCCAAGTTATGCTCAGAAACACTGTTTAGAGCGCTTACAGCGCCAGCAAACGCTGTTTTGAACGCCTTAATGCAAGCCTTACCTACTTGTTAGGAAATGCATGTGTAACATTACAAACATGATAAAACAGCTTGTTATCACATCCAAACACTGTTTTAGAACAAAATATGAGTTTTCAGTTCATTCTTCAAAAGTTGCACTTTTGCTCCAAGTTATGCTCAGAAACACTGTTTAGAGCGCTTACAGCGCCAGCAAACGCTGTTTTGAACGCCTTAATGCAAGACTTACTACTTGTTAGAAAATGGATGTGTAACATTACAAACATGATAAAACAGCTTGTTATCACATCCAAACACTGTTTTAGAACAAAATATGAGTTTTCAGTTCATTCTTCAAAAGTTGCACTTTTGCTCCAAGTTATGCTCAGAAACACTGTTTAGAGCGCTTACAGCGCCAGCAAACGCTGTTTTGAACGCCTTAATGCAAGACTTACTACTTGTTAGGAAATGCATGTGTAACATTACAAACATGATAAAACAGCTTGTTATCACATCCAAACACTGTTTTGGAACAAAATATGAGTTTTCAGTTCATTCTTCAAAAGTTGCACTTTTGCCACAAGTTATGCTCAGAAACACTGTTTAGAGCTCTTACAACGCCAGCAAACGCTGTTTTGAACGCCTTAATGCAAGCCTTACCTACTTGTTAGGAAATGCATGTGTAACATTACAAACATGATAAAACAGCTTGTTATCACATCCAAACACTGTTTTAGAACAAAATATGAGTTTTCAGTTCATTCTTCAAAAGTTGCACTTTTGCCACAAGTTATGCTCAGAAACACTGTTTAGAGCTCTTACAGCGCCAGCAAACGCTGTTTTGAACGCCTTAATGCAAGACTTACTACTTGTTAGGAAATGCATGTGTAACATTACAAACATGATAAAACAGCTTGTTATCACATCCAAACACTGTTTTAGAACAAAATATGAGTTTTTAGTTCGTTCTTCAAAAGTTGCACTTTTGCTCCAAGTTATGCTCAGAAACACTGTTTAGAGCGCTTACAGCGCCAGCAAACGCTGTTTTGAACGCCTTAATGCAAGACTTACTACTTGTTAGGAAATGCATGTGTAACATTACAAACATGATAAAACAGCTTGTTATCACATCCAAACACTGTTTTAGAACAAAATATGAGTTTTCAGTTCATTCTTCAAAAGTTGCACTTTTACTCCAAGTTATGCTCAGAAACACTGTTTAGAGCGCTTACAGCGCCAGCAAACGCTGTTTTGAACGCCTTAATGCAAGACTTACTACTTGTTAGAAAATGGATGTGTAACATTACAAACATGATAAAACAGCTTGTTATCACATCCAAACACTGTTTTAGAACAAAATATGAGTTTTCAGTTCATTCTTCAAAAGTTGCACTTTTGCTCCAAGTTATGCTCAGAAACACTGTTTAGAGCGCTTACAGCGCCAGCAAACGCTGTTTTGAACGCCTTAATGCAAGCCTTACCTACTTGTTAGGAAATGCATGTGTAACATTACAAACATGATAAAACAGCTTGTTATCACATCCAAACACTGTTTTAGAACAAAATATGAGTTTTCAGTTCATTCTTCAAAAGTTGCACTTTTGCTCCAAGTTATGCTCAGAAACACTGTTTAGAGCGCTTACAGCGCCAGCAAACGCTGTTTTGAACGCCTTAATGCAAGACTTACTACTTGTTAGAAAATGGATGTGTAACATTACAAACATGATAAAACAGCTTGTTATCACATCCAAACACTGTTTTAGAACAAAATATGAGTTTTCAGTTCATTCTTCAAAAGTTGCACTTTTGCTCCAAGTTATGCTCAGAAACACTGTTTAGAGCGCTTACAGCGCCAGCAAACGCTGTTTTGAACGCCTTAATGCAAGACTTACTACTTGTTAGGAAATGCATGTGTAACATTACAAACATGATAAAACAGCTTGTTATCACATCCAAACACTGTTTTGGAACAAAATATGAGTTTTCAGTTCATTCTTCAAAAGTTGCACTTTTGCCACAAGTTATGCTCAGAAACACTGTTTAGAGCTCTTACAACGCCAGCAAACGCTGTTTTGAACGCCTTAATGCAAGCCTTACCTACTTGTTAGGAAATGCATGTGTAACATTACAAACATGATAAAACAGCTTGTTATCACATCCAAACACTGTTTTAGAACAAAATATGAGTTTTCAGTTCATTCTTCAAAAGTTGCACTTTTACTCCAAGTTATGCTCAGAAACACTGTTTAGAGCGCTTACAGCGCCAGCAAACGCTGTTTTGAACGCCTTAATGCAAGACTTACTACTTGTTAGAAAATGGATGTGTAACATTACAAACATGATAAAACAGCTTGTTATCACATCCAAACACTGTTTTAGAACAAAATATGAGTTTTCAGTTCATTCTTCAAAAGTTGCACTTTTGCTCCAAGTTATGCTCAGAAACACTGTTTAGAGCGCTTACAGCGCCAGCAAACGCTGTTTTGAACGCCTTAATGCAAGCCTTACCTACTTGTTAGGAAATGCATGTGTAACATTACAAACATGATAAAACAGCTTGTTATCACATCCAAACACTGTTTTAGAACAAAATATGAGTTTTCAGTTCATTCTTCAAAAGTTGCACTTTTGCTCCAAGTTATGCTCAGAAACACTGTTTAGAGCGCTTACAGCGCCAGCAAACGCTGTTTTGAACGCCTTAATGCAAGACTTACTACTTGTTAGAAAATGGATGTGTAACATTACAAACATGATAAAACAGCTTGTTATCACATCCAAACACTGTTTTAGAACAAAATATGAGTTTTCAGTTCATTCTTCAAAAGTTGCACTTTTGCTCCAAGTTATGCTCAGAAACACTGTTTAGAGCGCTTACAGCGCCAGCAAACGCTGTTTTGAACGCCTTAATGCAAGACTTACTACTTGTTAGGAAATGCATGTGTAACATTACAAACATGATAAAACAGCTTGTTATCACATCCAAACACTGTTTTGGAACAAAATATGAGTTTTCAGTTCATTCTTCAAAAGTTGCACTTTTGCCACAAGTTATGCTCAGAAACACTGTTTAGAGCTCTTACAACGCCAGCAAACGCTGTTTTGAACGCCTTAATGCAAGCCTTACCTACTTGTTAGGAAATGCATGTGTAACATTACAAACATGATAAAACAGCTTGTTATCACATCCAAACACTGTTTTAGAACAAAATATGAGTTTTCAGTTCATTCTTCAAAAGTTGCACTTTTGCCACAAGTTATGCTCAGAAACACTGTTTAGAGCTCTTACAGCGCCAGCAAACGCTGTTTTGAACGCCTTAATGCAAGACTTACTACTTGTTAGGAAATGCATGTGTAACATTACAAACATGATAAAACAGCTTGTTATCACATCCAAACACTGTTTTAGAACAAAATATGAGTTTTTAGTTCGTTCTTCAAAAGTTGCACTTTTGCTCCAAGTTATGCTCAGAAACACTGTTTAGAGCGCTTACAGCGCCAGCAAACGCTGTTTTGAACGCCTTAATGCAAGACTTACTACTTGTTAGGAAATGCATGTGTAACATTACAAACATGATAAAACAGCTTGTTATCACATCCAAACACTGTTTTAGAACAAAATATGAGTTTTCAGTTCGTTCTTCAAAAGTTGCACTTTTGCTCCAAGTTATGCTCAGAAACACTGTTTAGAGCGCTTACAGCGCCAGCAAACGCTGTTTTGAACGCCTTAATGCAAGCCTTACCTACTTGTTAGGAAATGCATGTGTAACATTACAAACATGATAAAACAGCTTGTTATCACATCCAAACACTGTTTTAGAACAAAATATGAGTTTTCAGTTCATTCTTCAAAAGTTGCACTTTTGCTCCAAGTTATGCTTAGAAACACTGTTTAGAGCGCTTACAGCGCCAGCAAACGCTGTTTTGAACGCCTTATTGCAAGCCTTACCTACTTGTTAGGAAATGCATGTGTAACATTACAAACATGATAAAACAGCTTGTTATCACATCCAAACACTGTTTTAGAACAAAATATGAGTTTTCAGTTCATTCTTCAAAAGTTGCACTTTTGCTCCAAGTTATGCTCAGAAACACTGTTTAGAGCGCTTACAGCGCCAGCAAACGCTGTTTTGAACGCCTTAATGCAAGACTTACTACTTGTTAGAAAATGGATGTGTAACATTACAAACATGATAAAACAGCTTGTTATCACATCCAAACACTGTTTTAGAACAAAATATGAGTTTTCAGTTCATTCTTCAAAAGTTGCACTTTTGCTCCAAGTTATGCTCAGAAACACTGTTTAGAGCGCTTACAGCGCCAGCAAACGCTGTTTTGAACGCCTTAATGCAAGCCTTACCTACTTGTTAGGAAATGCATGTGTAACATTACAAACATGATAAAACAGCTTGTTATCACATCCAAACACTGTTTTAGAACAAAATATGAGTTTTCAGTTCATTCTTCAAAAGTTGCACTTTTGCTCCAAGTTATGCTC
Source organism: Brachyhypopomus gauderio (assembly GCF_052324685.1). Classification (NCBI taxonomy): domain Eukaryota; kingdom Metazoa; phylum Chordata; class Actinopteri; order Gymnotiformes; family Hypopomidae; genus Brachyhypopomus; species Brachyhypopomus gauderio. Next base: position 20,938 of record NW_027507575.1, read on the forward strand.
AGAAACACTGTTTAGAGCGCTTACAGCGCCAGCAAACGCTGTTTTGAACGCCTTAATGCAAGACTTACTACTTGTTAGAAAATGGATGTGTAACATTACAAACATGATAAAACAGCTTGTTATCACATCCAAACACTGTTTTAGAACAAAATATGAGTTTTCAGTTCATTCTTCAAAAGTTGCACTTTTGCTCCAAGTTATGCTCAGAAACACTGTTTAGAGCGCTTACAGCGCCAGCAAACGCTGTTTTGAACGCCTTAATGCAAGACTTACTACTTGTTAGGAAATGCATGTGTAACATTACAAACATGATAAAACAGCTTGTTATCACATCCAAACACTGTTTTGGAACAAAATATGAGTTTTCAGTTCATTCTTCAAAAGTTGCACTTTTGCCACAAGTTATGCTCAGAAACACTGTTTAGAGCTCTTACAACGCCAGCAAACGCTGTTTTGAACGCCTTAATGCAAGCCTTACCTACTTGTTAGGAAATGCATGTGTAACATTACAAACATGATAAAACAGCTTGTTATCACATCCAAACACTGTTTTAGAACAAAATATGAGTTTTCAGTTCATTCTTCAAAAGTTGCACTTTTGCCACAAGTTATGCTCAGAAACACTGTTTAGAGCTCTTACAGCGCCAGCAAACGCTGTTTTGAACGCCTTAATGCAAGACTTACTACTTGTTAGGAAATGCATGTGTAACATTACAAACATGATAAAACAGCTTGTTATCACATCCAAACACTGTTTTAGAACAAAATATGAGTTTTTAGTTCGTTCTTCAAAAGTTGCACTTTTGCTCCAAGTTATGCTCAGAAACACTGTTTAGAGCGCTTACAGCGCCAGCAAACGCTGTTTTGAACGCCTTAATGCAAGACTTACTACTTGTTAGGAAATGCATGTGTAACATTACAAACATGATAAAACAGCTTGTTATCACATCCAAACACTGTTTTAGAACAAAATATGAGTTTTCAGTTCATTCTTCAAAAGTTGCACTTTTACTCCAAGTTATGCTCAGAAACACTGTTTAGAGCGCTTACAGCGCCAGCAAACGCTGTTTTGAACGCCTTAATGCAAGACTTACTACTTGTTAGAAAATGGATGTGTAACATTACAAACATGATAAAACAGCTTGTTATCACATCCAAACACTGTTTTAGAACAAAATATGAGTTTTCAGTTCATTCTTCAAAAGTTGCACTTTTGCTCCAAGTTATGCTCAGAAACACTGTTTAGAGCGCTTACAGCGCCAGCAAACGCTGTTTTGAACGCCTTAATGCAAGCCTTACCTACTTGTTAGGAAATGCATGTGTAACATTACAAACATGATAAAACAGCTTGTTATCACATCCAAACACTGTTTTAGAACAAAATATGAGTTTTCAGTTCATTCTTCAAAAGTTGCACTTTTGCTCCAAGTTATGCTCAGAAACACTGTTTAGAGCGCTTACAGCGCCAGCAAACGCTGTTTTGAACGCCTTAATGCAAGACTTACTACTTGTTAGAAAATGGATGTGTAACATTACAAACATGATAAAACAGCTTGTTATCACATCCAAACACTGTTTTAGAACAAAATATGAGTTTTCAGTTCATTCTTCAAAAGTTGCACTTTTGCTCCAAGTTATGCTCAGAAACACTGTTTAGAGCGCTTACAGCGCCAGCAAACGCTGTTTTGAACGCCTTAATGCAAGACTTACTACTTGTTAGGAAATGCATGTGTAACATTACAAACATGATAAAACAGCTTGTTATCACATCCAAACACTGTTTTGGAACAAAATATGAGTTTTCAGTTCATTCTTCAAAAGTTGCACTTTTGCCACAAGTTATGCTCAGAAACACTGTTTAGAGCTCTTACAACGCCAGCAAACGCTGTTTTGAACGCCTTAATGCAAGCCTTACCTACTTGTTAGGAAATGCATGTGTAACATTACAAACATGATAAAACAGCTTGTTATCACATCCAAACACTGTTTTAGAACAAAATATGAGTTTTCAGTTCATTCTTCAAAAGTTGCACTTTTGCCACAAGTTATGCTCAGAAACACTGTTTAGAGCTCTTACAGCGCCAGCAAACGCTGTTTTGAACGCCTTAATGCAAGACTTACTACTTGTTAGGAAATGCATGTGTAACATTACAAACATGATAAAACAGCTTGTTATCACATCCAAACACTGTTTTAGAACAAAATATGAGTTTTTAGTTCGTTCTTCAAAAGTTGCACTTTTGCTCCAAGTTATGCTCAGAAACACTGTTTAGAGCGCTTACAGCGCCAGCAAACGCTGTTTTGAACGCCTTAATGCAAGACTTACTACTTGTTAGGAAATGCATGTGTAACATTACAAACATGATAAAACAGCTTGTTATCACATCCAAACACTGTTTTAGAACAAAATATGAGTTTTCAGTTCATTCTTCAAAAGTTGCACTTTTACTCCAAGTTATGCTCAGAAACACTGTTTAGAGCGCTTACAGCGCCAGCAAACGCTGTTTTGAACGCCTTAATGCAAGACTTACTACTTGTTAGAAAATGGATGTGTAACATTACAAACATGATAAAACAGCTTGTTATCACATCCAAACACTGTTTTAGAACAAAATATGAGTTTTCAGTTCATTCTTCAAAAGTTGCACTTTTGCTCCAAGTTATGCTCAGAAACACTGTTTAGAGCGCTTACAGCGCCAGCAAACGCTGTTTTGAACGCCTTAATGCAAGCCTTACCTACTTGTTAGGAAATGCATGTGTAACATTACAAACATGATAAAACAGCTTGTTATCACATCCAAACACTGTTTTAGAACAAAATATGAGTTTTCAGTTCATTCTTCAAAAGTTGCACTTTTGCTCCAAGTTATGCTCAGAAACACTGTTTAGAGCGCTTACAGCGCCAGCAAACGCTGTTTTGAACGCCTTAATGCAAGACTTACTACTTGTTAGGAAATGCATGTGTAACATTACAAACATGATAAAACAGCTTGTTATCACATCCAAACACTGTTTTGGAACAAAATATGAGTTTTCAGTTCATTCTTCAAAAGTTGCACTTTTGCCACAAGTTATGCTCAGAAACACTGTTTAGAGCTCTTACAACGCCAGCAAACGCTGTTTTGAACGCCTTAATGCAAGCCTTACCTACTTGTTAGGAAATGCATGTGTAACATTACAAACATGATAAAACAGCTTGTTATCACATCCAAACACTGTTTTGGAACAAAATATGAGTTTTCAGTTCATTCTTCAAAAGTTGCACTTTTGCCACAAGTTATGCTCAGAAACACTGTTTAGAGCTCTTACAACGCCAGCAAACGCTGTTTTGAACGCCTTAATGCAAGCCTTACCTACTTGTTAGGAAATGCATGTGTAACATTACAAACATGATAAAACAGCTTGTTATCACATCCAAACACTGTTTTAGAACAAAATATGAGTTTTCAGTTCATTCTTCAAAAGTTGCACTTTTGCCACAAGTTATGCTCAGAAACACTGTTTAGAGCTCTTACAGCGCCAGCAAACGCTGTTTTGAACGCCTTAATGCAAGACTTACTACTTGTTAGGAAATGCATGTGTAACATTACAAACATGATAAAACAGCTTGTTATCACATCCAAACACTGTTTTAGAACAAAATATGAGTTTTTAGTTCGTTCTTCAAAAGTTGCACTTTTGCTCCAAGTTATGCTCAGAAACACTGTTTAGAGCGCTTACAGCGCCAGCAAACGCTGTTTTGAACGCCTTAATGCAAGCCTTACCTACTTGTTAGGAAATGCATGTGTAACATTACAAACATGATAAAACAGCTTGTTATCACATCCAAACACTGTTTTAGAACAAAATATGAGTTTTCAGTTCATTCTTCAAAAGTTGCACTTTTGCTCCAAGTTATGCTCAGAAACACTGTTTAGAGCGCTTACAGCGCCAGCAAACGCTGTTTTGAACGCCTTAATGCAAGACTTACTACTTGTTAGGAAATGCATGTGTAACATTACAAACATGATAAAACAGCTTGTTATCACATCCAAACACTGTTTTGGAACAAAATATGAGTTTTCAGTTCATTCTTCAAAAGTTGCACTTTTGCCACAAGTTATGCTCAGAAACACTGTTTAGAGCTCTTACAACGCCAGCAAACGCTGTTTTGAACGCCTTAATGCAAGCCTTACCTACTTGTTAGGAAATGCATGTGTAACATTACAAACATGATAAAACAGCTTGTTATCACATCCAAACACTGTTTTGGAACAAAATATGAGTTTTCAGTTCATTCTTCAAAAGTTGCACTTTTGCCACAAGTTATGCTCAGAAACACTGTTTAGAGCTCTTACAACGCCAGCAAACGCTGTTTTGAACGCCTTAATGCAAGCCTTACCTACTTGTTAGGAAATGCATGTGTAACATTACAAACATGATAAAACAGCTTGTTATCACATCCAAACACTGTTTTAGAACAAAATATGAGTTTTCAGTTCATTCTTCAAAAGTTGCACTTTTGCCACAAGTTATGCTCAGAAACACTGTTTAGAGCTCTTACAGCGCCAGCAAACGCTGTTTTGAACGCCTTAATGCAAGACTTACTACTTGTTAGGAAATGCATGTGTAACATTACAAACATGATAAAACAGCTTGTTATCACATCCAAACACTGTTTTAGAACAAAATATGAGTTTTCAGTTCATTCTTCAAAAGTTGCACTTTTGCTCCAAGTTATGCTCAGAAACACTGTTTAGAGCGCTTACAGCGCCAGCAAACGCTGTTTTGAACGCCTTAATGCAAGCCTTACCTACTTGTTAGGAAATGCATGTGTAACATTACAAACATGATAAAACAGCTTGTTATCACATCCAAACACTGTTTTAGAACAAAATATGAGTTTTCAGTTCATTCTTCAAAAGTTGCACTTTTGCTCCAAGTTATGCTCAGAAACACTGTTTAGAGCGCTTACAGCGCCAGCAAACGCTGTTTTGAACGCCTTAATGCAAGACTTACTACTTGTTAGAAAATGGATGTGTAACATTACAAACATGATAAAACAGCTTGTTATCACATCCAAACACTGTTTTAGAACAAAATATGAGTTTTCAGTTCATTCTTCAAAAGTTGCACTTTTGCTCCAAGTTATGCTCAGAAACACTGTTTAGAGCACTTACAGCGCCAGCAAACGCTGTTTTGAACGCCTTAATGCAAGCCTTACCTACTTGTTAGGAAATGCATGTGTAACATTACAAACATGATAAAACAGCTTGTTATCACATCCAAACACTGTTTTAGAACAAAATATGAGTTTTCAGTTCGTTCTTCAAAAGTTGCACTTTTGCTCCAAGTTATGCTCAGAAACACTGTTTAGAGCGCTTACAGCGCCAGCAAACGCTGTTTTGAACGCCTTAATGCAAGCCTTACCTACTTGTTAGGAAATGCATGTGTAACATTACAAACATGATAAAACAGCTTGTTATCACATCCAAACACTGTTTTAGAACAAAATATGAGTTTTCAGTTCATTCTTCAAAAGTTGCACTTTTGCTCCAAGTTATGCTTAGAAACACTGTTTAGAGCGCTTACAGCGCCAGCAAACGCTGTTTTGAACGCCTTATTGCAAGCCTTACCTACTTGTTAGGAAATGCATGTGTAACATTACAAACATGATAAAACAGCTTGTTATCACATCCAAACACTGTTTTAGAACAAAATATGAGTTTTCAGTTCATTCTTCAAAAGTTGCACTTTTGCTCCAAGTTATGCTCAGAAACACTGTTTAGAGCGCTTACAGCGCCAGCAAACGCTGTTTTGAACGCCTTAATGCAAGACTTACTACTTGTTAGAAAATGGATGTGTAACATTACAAACATGATAAAACAGCTTGTTATCACATCCAAACACTGTTTTAGAACAAAATATGAGTTTTCAGTTCATTCTTCAAAAGTTGCACTTTTGCTCCAAGTTATGCTCAGAAACACTGTTTAGAGCGCTTACAGCGCCAGCAAACGCTGTTTTGAACGCCTTAATGCAAGCCTTACCTACTTGTTAGGAAATGCATGTGTAACATTACAAACATGATAAAACAGCTTGTTATCACATCCAAACACTGTTTTAGAACAAAATATGAGTTTTCAGTTCATTCTTCAAAAGTTGCACTTTTGCTCCAAGTTATGCTCAGAAACACTGTTTAGAGCGCTTACAGCGCCAGCAAACGCTGTTTTGAACGCCTTAATGCAAGACTTACTACTTGTTAGAAAATGGATGTGTAACATTACAAACATGATAAAACAGCTTGTTATCACATCCAAACACTGTTTTAGAACAAAATATGAGTTTTCAGTTCATTCTTCAAAAGTTGCACTTTTGCTCCAAGTTATGCTCAGAAACACTGTTTAGAGCGCTTACAGCGCCAGCAAACGCTGTTTTGAACGCCTTAATGCAAGACTTACTACTTGTTAGGAAATGCATGTGTAACATTACAAACATGATAAAACAGCTTGTTATCACATCCAAACACTGTTTTGGAACAAAATATGAGTTTTCAGTTCATTCTTCAAAAGTTGCACTTTTGCCACAAGTTATGCTCAGAAACACTGTTTAGAGCTCTTACAACGCCAGCAAACGCTGTTTTGAACGCCTTAATGCAAGCCTTACCTACTTGTTAGGAAATGCATGTGTAACATTACAAACATGATAAAACAGCTTGTTATCACATCCAAACACTGTTTTAGAACAAAATATGAGTTTTCAGTTCATTCTTCAAAAGTTGCACTTTTGCCACAAGTTATGCTCAGAAACACTGTTTAGAGCTCTTACAGCGCCAGCAAACGCTGTTTTGAACGCCTTAATGCAAGACTTACTACTTGTTAGGAAATGCATGTGTAACATTACAAACATGATAAAACAGCTTGTTATCACATCCAAACACTGTTTTAGAACAAAATATGAGTTTTTAGTTCGTTCTTCAAAAGTTGCACTTTTGCTCCAAGTTATGCTCAGAAACACTGTTTAGAGCGCTTACAGCGCCAGCAAACGCTGTTTTGAACGCCTTAATTGCAAGACTTACTACTTGTTAGGAAATGCATGTGTAACATTACAAACATGATAAAACAGCTTGTTATCACATCCAAACACTGTTTAGAACAAAATATGAGTTTTCAGTTCATTCTTCAAAAGTTGCACTTTTACTCCAAGTTATGCTCAGAAACACTGTTTTAGAGCGCTTACAGCGCCAGCAAACGCTGTTTTGAACGCCTTAATGCAAGACTTACTACTTGTTAGAAAATGGATGTGTAACATTACAAACATGATAAAACAGCTTGTTATCACATCCAAACACTGTTTTAGAACAAAATATGAGTTTTCAGTTCATTCTTCAAAAGTTGCACTTTTGCTCCAAGTTATGCTCAGAAACACTGTTTAGAGCGCTTACAGCGCCAGCAAACGCTGTTTTGAACGCCTTAATGCAAGCCTTACCTACTTGTTAGGAAATGCATGTGTAACATTACAAACATGATAAAACAGCTTGTTATCACATCCAAACACTGTTTTAGAACAAAATATGAGTTTTCAGTTCATTCTTCAAAAGTTGCACTTTTGCTCCAAGTTATGCTCAGAAACACTGTTTAGAGCGCTTACAGCGCCAGCAAACGCTGTTTTGAACGCCTTAATGCAAGACTTACTACTTGTTAGGAAATGCATGTGTAACATTACAAACATGATAAAACAGCTTGTTATCACATCCAAACACTGTTTTGGAACAAAATATGAGTTTTCAGTTCATTCTTCAAAAGTTGCACTTTTGCCACAAGTTATGCTCAGAAACACTGTTTAGAGCTCTTACAACGCCAGCAAACGCTGTTTTGAACGCCTTAATGCAAGCCTTACCTACTTGTTAGGAAATGCATGTGTAACATTACAAACATGATAAAACAGCTTGTTATCACATCCAAACACTGTTTTGGAACAAAATATGAGTTTTCAGTTCATTCTTCAAAAGTTGCACTTTTGCCACAAGTTATGCTCAGAAACACTGTTTAGAGCTCTTACAACGCCAGCAAACGCTGTTTTGAACGCCTTAATGCAAGCCTTACCTACTTGTTAGGAAATGCATGTGTAACATTACAAACATGATAAAAACAGCTTGTTATCACATCCAAACACTGTTTTGGAACAAAATATGAGTTTTCAGTTCATTCTTCAAAAGTTGCACTTTTGCCACAAGTTATGCTCAGAAACACTGTTTAGAGCTCTTACAACGCCAGCAAACGCTGTTTTGAACGCCTTAATGCAAGCCTTACCTACTTGTTAGGAAATGCATGTGTAACATTACAAACATGATAAAACAGCTTGTTATCACATCCAAACACTGTTTTAGAACAAAATATGAGTTTTCAGTTCATTCTTCAAAAGTTGCACTTTTGCCACAAGTTATGCTCAGAAACACTGTTTAGAGCTCTTACAGCGCCAGCAAACGCTGTTTTGAACGCCTTAATGCAAGACTTACTACTTGTTAGGAAATGCATGTGTAACATTACAAACATGATAAAACAGCTTGTTATCACATCCAAACACTGTTTTAGAACAAAATATGAGTTTTCAGTTCATTCTTCAAAAGTTGCACTTTTGCTCCAAGTTATGCTCAGAAACACTGTTTAGAGCGCTTACAGCGCCAGCAAACGCTGTTTTGAACGCCTTAATGCAAGCCTTACCTACTTGTTAGGAAATGCATGTGTAACATTACAAACATGATAAAACAGCTTGTTATCACATCCAAACACTGTTTTAGAACAAAATATGAGTTTTCAGTCATTCTTCAAAAGTTGCACTTTTGCTCCAAGTTATGCTCAGAAACACTGTTTAGAGCGCTTACAGCGCCAGCAAACGCTGTTTTGAACGCCTTAATGCAAGACTTACTACTTGTTAGAAAATGGATGTGTAACATTACAAACATGATAAAACAGCTTGTTATCACATCCAAACACTGTTTTAGAACAAAATATGAGTTTTCAGTTCATTCTTCAAAAGTTGCACTTTTGCTCCAAGTTATGCTCAGAAACACTGTTTAGAGCACTTACAGCGCCAGCAAACGCTGTTTTGAACGCCTTAATGCAAGCCTTACCTACTTGTTAGGAAATGCATGTGTAACATTACAAACATGATAAAACAGCTTGTTATCACATCCAAACACTGTTTTTAGAACAAAATATGAGTTTTTCAGTTCGTTCTTCAAAAGTTGCACTTTTGCTCCAAGTTATGCTCAGAAACACTGTTTAGAGCGCTTACAGCGCCAGCAAACGCTGTTTTGAACGCCTTAATGCAAGCCTTACCTACTTGTTAGGAAATGCATGTGTAACATTACAAACATGATAAAACAGCTTGTTATCACATCCAAACACTGTTTTAGAACAAAATATGAGTTTTCAGTTCATTCTTCAAAAGTTGCACTTTTGCTCCAAGTTATGCTTAGAAACACTGTTTAGAGCGCTTACAGCGCCAGCAAACGCTGTTTTGAACGCCTTATTGCAAGCCTTACCTACTTGTTAGGAAATGCATGTGTAACATTACAAACATGATAAAACAGCTTGTTATCACATCCAAACACTGTTTTAGAACAAAATATGAGTTTTCAGTTCATTCTTCAAAAGTTGCACTTTTGCTCCAAGTTATGCTCAGAAACACTGTTTAGAGCGCTTACAGCGCCAGCAAACGCTGTTTTGAACGCCTTAATGCAAGACTTACTACTTGTTAGAAAATGGATGTGTAACATTACAAACATGATAAAACAGCTTGTTATCACATCCAAACACTGTTTTAGAACAAAATATGAGTTTTCAGTTCATTCTTCAAAAGTTGCACTTTTGCTCCAAGTTATGCTCAGAAACACTGTTTTAGAGCGCTTACAGCGCCAGCAAACGCTGTTTTGAACGCCTTAATGCAAGCCTTACCTACTTGTTAGGAAATGCATGTGTAACATTACAAACATGATAAAACAGCTTGTTATCACATCCAAACACTGTTTTAGAACAAAATATGAGTTTTCAGTTCATTCTTCAAAAGTTGCACTTTTGCTCCAAGTTATGCTCAGAAACACTGTTTAGAGCGCTTACAGCGCCAGCAAACGCTGTTTTGAACGCCTTAATGCAAGACTTACTACTTGTTAGAAAATGGATGTGTAACATTACAAACATGATAAAACAGCTTGTTATCACATCCAAACACTGTTTTAGAACAAAATATGAGTTTTCAGTTCATTCTTCAAAAGTTGCACTTTTGCTCCAAGTTATGCTCAGAAACACTGTTTAGAGCGCTTACAGCGCCAGCAAACGCTGTTTTGAACGCCTTAATGCAAGACTTACTACTTGTTAGGAAATGCATGTGTAACATTACAAACATGATAAAACAGCTTGTTATCACATCCAAACACTGTTTTGGAACAAAATATGAGTTTTCAGTTCATTCTTCAAAAGTTGCACTTTTGCCACAAGTTATGCTCAGAAACACTGTTTAGAGCTCTTACAACGCCAGCAAACGCTGTTTTTGAACGCCTTAATGCAAGCCTTACCTACTTGTTAGGAAATGCATGTGTAACATTACAAACATGATAAAACAGCTTGTTATCACATCCAAACACTGTTTTAGAACAAAATTATGAGTTTTCAGTTCATTCTTCAAAAGTTGCACTTTTGCCACAAGTTATGCTCAGAAACACTGTTTAGAGCTCTTACAGCGCCAGCAAACGCTGTTTTGAACGCCTTAATGCAAGACTTACTACTTGTTAGGAAATGCATGTGTAACATTACAAACATGATAAAACAGCTTGTTATCACATCCAAACACTGTTTTAGAACAAAATATGAGTTTTTAGTCGTTCTTCAAAAGTTGCACTTTTGCTCCAAGTTATGCTCAGAAACACTGTTTAGAGCGCTTACAGCGCCAGCAAACGCTGTTTTGAACGCCTTAATGCAAGACTTACTACTTGTTAGGAAATGCATGTGTAACATTACAAACATGATAAAACAGCTTGTTATCACATCCAAACACTGTTTTAGAACAAAATATGAGTTTTCAGTTCATTCTTCAAAAGTTGCACTTTTACTCCAAGTTATGCTCAGAAACACTGTTTAGAGCGCTTACAGCGCCAGCAAACGCTGTTTTGAACGCCTTAATGCAAGACTTACTACTTGTTAGAAAATGGATGTGTAACATTACAAACATGATAAAACAGCTTGTTATCACATCCAAACACTGTTTTAGAACAAAATATGAGTTTTCAGTTCATTCTTCAAAAGTTGCACTTTTGCTCCAAGTTATGCTCAGAAACACTGTTTAGAGCGCTTACAGCGCCAGCAAACGCTGTTTTGAACGCCTTAATGCAAGCCTTACCTACTTGTTAGGAAATGCATGTGTAACATTACA
>NW_027507576.1:0-32331 GCF_052324685.1 Brachyhypopomus gauderio
CTGGCGTTGTAAGAGCTCTAAACAGTGTTTCTGAGCATAACTTGGAGCAAAAGTGCAACTTTTGAAGAATGAACTGAAAACTCATATTTTGTTCTAAAACAGTGTTTGGATGTGATAACAAGCTGTTTTATCATGTTTGTAAGGTTACACATGCATTTCCTAACAAGTAGGTAAGGCTTGCATTAAGGCGTTCAAAACAGCGTTTGCTGGCGTTGTAAGAGCTCTAAACAGTGTTTCTGAGCATAACTTGCAGCAAAAGTGCAACTTTTGAAGAATGAACTGAAAACTCATATTTTGTTCTAAAACAGTGTTTGGATGTGATAACAAGCTGTTTTATCATGTTTGTAAGGTTACACATGCATTTCCTAACAAGTAGGTAAGGCTTGCATTAAGGCGTTCAAAACAGCGTTTGCTGGCGCTGTAAGCGCTCTAAACAGTGTTTCTGAGCATAACTTGTGGCAAAAGTGCAACTTTTGAGGAATGAAAAGAAAACTCATATTTTGAATGAAAACAGTGTTTGGATGTGATAACAAGCTGTTTTATCATGTTTGTAATGTTACACATCCATTTTCTAACAAGTAGTAAGTCTTGCATTAAGGCGTTCAAAACAGCGTTTGCTGGCGCTGTAAGCGCTCTAAACAGTGTTTCTGAGCATAACTTGGAGCAAAAGTGCAACTTTTGAAGAATGAACTGAAAACTCATATTTTGTTCTAAAACAGTGTTTGGATGTGATAACAAGCTGTTTTATCATGTTTGTAAGGTTACACATGCATTTCCTAACAAGTAGGTAAGGCTTGCATTAAGGCGTTCAAAACAGCGTTTGCTGGCGTTGTAAGAGCTCTAAACAGTGTTTCTGAGCATAACTTGGAGCAAAAGTGCAACTTTTGAAGAATGAACTGAAAACTCATATTTTGTTCTAAAACAGTGTTTGGATGTGATAACAAGCTGTTTTATCATGTTTGTAAGGTTACACATGCATTTCCTAACAAGTAGGTAAGGCTTGCATTAAGGCGTTCAAAACAGCGTTTGCTGGCGCTGTAAGCGCTCTAAACAGTGTTTCTGAGCATAACTTGGAGCAAAAGTGCAACTTTTGAAGAATGAACTGAAAACTCATATTTTGTTCTAAAACAGTGTTTGGATGTGATAACAAGCTGTTTTATCATGTTTGTAATGTTACACATGCATTTCCAAACAAGTAGTAAGTCTTGTATTAAGGCGTTCAAAACAGCGTTTGCTGGCGCTGTAAGCGCTCTAAACAGTGTTTCTGAGCATAACTTGTGGCAAAAGTGCAACTTTTGAGGAATGAAAAGAAAACTCATATTTTGAATGAAAACAGTGTTTGGATGTGATAACAAGCTGTTTTATCATGTTTGTAATGTTACACATCCATTTTCTAACAAGTAGTAAGTCTTGCATTAAGGCGTTCAAAACAGCGTTTGCTGGCGCTGTAAGCGCTCTAAACAGTGTTTCTGAGCATAACTTGGAGCAAAAGTGCAACTTTTGAAGAATGAACTGAAAACTCATATTTTGTTCTAAAACAGTGTTTGGATGTGATAACAAGCTGTTTTAACATGTTTGTAAGGTTACACATGCATTTCCTAACAAGTAGGTAAGGCTTGCATTAAGGCGTTCAAAACAGCGTTTGCTGGCGTTGTAAGAGCTCTAAACAGTGTTTCTGAGCATAACTTGTGGCAAAAGTGCAACTTTTGAAGAATGAAAAGAAAACTCATATTTTGAATGAAAACAGTGTTTGGATGTGATAACAAGCTGTTTTATCATGTTTGTAAGGTTACACATGCATTTCCTAACAAGTAGGTAAGGCTTGCATTAAGGCGTTCAAAACAGCGTTTGCTGGCGCTGTAAGCGCTCTAAACAGTGTTTCTGAGCATAACTTGTGGCAAAAGTGCAACTTTTGAAGAATGAAAAGAAAACTCATATTTTGAATGAAAACAGTGTTTGGATGTGATAACAAGCTGTTTTATCATGTTTGTAATGTTACACATCCATTTTCTAACAAGTAGTAAGTCTTGCATTAAGGCGTTCAAAACAGCGTTTGCTGGCGCTGTAAGCGCTCTAAACAGTGTTTCTGAGCATAACTTGGAGCAAAAGTGCAACTTTTGAAGAATGAACTGAAAACTCATATTTTGTTCTAAAACAGTGTTTGGATGTGATAACAAGCTGTTTTATCATGTTTGTAATGTTACACATGCATTTCCTAACAAGTAGGTAAGGCTTGCATTAAGGCGTTCAAAACAGCGTTTGCTGGCGTTGTAAGAGCTCTAAACAGTGTTTCTGAGCATAACTTGGAGCAAAAGTGCAACTTTTGAAGAATGAACTGAAAACTCATATTTTGTTCTAAAACAGTGTTTGGATGTGATAACAAGCTGTTTTATCATGTTTGTAAGGTTACACATGCATTTCCTAACAAGTAGGTAAGGCTTGCATTAAGGCGTTCAAAACAGCGTTTGCTGGCGTTGTAAGAGCTCTAAACAGTGTTTCTGAGCATAACTTGCAGCAAAAGTGCAACTTTTGAAGAATGAACTGAAAACTCATATTTTGTTCTAAAACAGTGTTTGGATGTGATAACAAGCTGTTTTATCATGTTTGTAAGGTTACACATGCATTTCCTAACAAGTAGGTAAGGCTTGCATTAAGGCGTTCAAAACAGCGTTTGCTGGCGCTGTAAGCGCTCTAAACAGTGTTTCTGAGCATAACTTGTGGCAAAAGTGCAACTTTTGAGGAATGAAAAGAAAACTCATATTTTGAATGAAAACAGTGTTTGGATGTGATAACAAGCTGTTTTATCATGTTTGTAATGTTACACATCCATTTTCTAACAAGTAGTAAGTCTTGCATTAAGGCGTTCAAAACAGCGTTTGCTGGCGCTGTAAGCGCTCTAAACAGTGTTTCTGAGCATAACTTGGAGCAAAAGTGCAACTTTTGAAGAATGAACTGAAAACTCATATTTTGTTCTAAAACAGTGTTTGGATGTGATAACAAGCTGTTTTATCATGTTTGTAAGGTTACACATGCATTTCCTAACAAGTAGGTAAGGCTTGCATTAAGGCGTTCAAAACAGCGTTTGCTGGCGTTGTAAGAGCTCTAAACAGTGTTTCTGAGCATAACTTGGAGCAAAAGTGCAACTTTTGAAGAATGAACTGAAAACTCATATTTTGTTCTAAAACAGTGTTTGGATGTGATAACAAGCTGTTTTATCATGTTTGTAAGGTTACACATGCATTTCCTAACAAGTAGGTAAGGCTTGCATTAAGGCGTTCAAAACAGCGTTTGCTGGCGCTGTAAGCGCTCTAAACAGTGTTTCTGAGCATAACTTGGAGCAAAAGTGCAACTTTTGAAGAATGAACTGAAAACTCATATTTTGTTCTAAAACAGTGTTTGGATGTGATAACAAGCTGTTTTATCATGTTTGTAATGTTACACATGCATTTCCAAACAAGTAGTAAGTCTTGTATTAAGGCGTTCAAAACAGCGTTTGCTGGCGCTGTAAGCGCTCTAAACAGTGTTTCTGAGCATAACTTGTGGCAAAAGTGCAACTTTTGAGGAATGAAAAGAAAACTCATATTTTGAATGAAAACAGTGTTTGGATGTGATAACAAGCTGTTTTATCATGTTTGTAATGTTACACATCCATTTTCTAACAAGTAGTAAGTCTTGCATTAAGGCGTTCAAAACAGCGTTTGCTGGCGCTGTAAGCGCTCTAAACAGTGTTTCTGAGCATAACTTGGAGCAAAAGTGCAACTTTTGAAGAATGAACTGAAAACTCATATTTTGTTCTAAAACAGTGTTTGGATGTGATAACAAGCTGTTTTAACATGTTTGTAAGGTTACACATGCATTTCCTAACAAGTAGGTAAGGCTTGCATTAAGGCGTTCAAAACAGCGTTTGCTGGCGTTGTAAGAGCTCTAAACAGTGTTTCTGAGCATAACTTGTGGCAAAAGTGCAACTTTTGAAGAATGAAAAGAAAACTCATATTTTGAATGAAAACAGTGTTTGGATGTGATAACAAGCTGTTTTATCATGTTTGTAATGTTACACATCCATTTTCTAACAAGTAGTAAGTCTTGCATTAAGGCGTTCAAAACAGCGTTTGCTGGCGCTGTAAGCGCTCTAAACAGTGTTTCTGAGCATAACTTGGAGCAAAAGTGCAACTTTTGAAGAATGAACTGAAAACTCATATTTTGTTCTAAAACAGTGTTTGGATGTGATAACAAGCTGTTTTATCATGTTTGTAATGTTACACATGCATTTCCAAACAAGTAGTAAGTCTTGTATTAAGGCGTTCAAAACAGCGTTTGCTGGCGCTGTAAGCGCTCTAAACAGTGTTTCTGAGCATAACTTGGAGCAAAAGTGCAACTTTTGAAGAATGAACTGAAAACTCATATTTTGTTCTAAAACAGTGTTTGGATGTGATAACAAGCTGTTTTATCATGTTTGTAAGGTTACACATGCATTTCCTAACAAGTAGGTAAGGCTTGCATTAAGGCGTTCAAAACAGCGTTTGCTGGCGTTGTAAGAGCTCTAAACAGTGTTTCTGAGCATAACTTGCAGCAAAAGTGCAACTTTTGAAGAATGAACTGAAAACTCATATTTTGTTCTAAAACAGTGTTTGGATGTGATAACAAGCTGTTTTATCATGTTTGTAAGGTTACACATGCATTTCCTAACAAGTAGGTAAGGCTTGCATTAAGGCGTTCAAAACAGCGTTTGCTGGCGCTGTAAGCGCTCTAAACAGTGTTTCTGAGCATAACTTGTGGCAAAAGTGCAACTTTTGAAGAATGAAAAGAAAACTCATATTTTGAATGAAAACAGTGTTTGGATGTGATAACAAGCTGTTTTATCATGTTTGTAATGTTACACATCCATTTTCTAACAAGTAGTAAGTCTTGCATTAAGGCGTTCAAAACAGCGTTTGCTGGCGCTGTAAGCGCTCTAAACAGTGTTTCTGAGCATAACTTGGAGCAAAAGTGCAACTTTTGAAGAATGAACTGAAAACTCATATTTTGTTCTAAAACAGTGTTTGGATGTGATAACAAGCTGTTTTATCATGTTTGTAATGTTACACATGCATTTCCTAACAAGTAGGTAAGGCTTGCATTAAGGCGTTCAAAACAGCGTTTGCTGGCGTTGTAAGAGCTCTAAACAGTGTTTCTGAGCATAACTTGGAGCAAAAGTGCAACTTTTGAAGAATGAACTGAAAACTCATATTTTGTTCTAAAACAGTGTTTGGATGTGATAACAAGCTGTTTTATCATGTTTGTAAGGTTACACATGCATTTCCTAACAAGTAGGTAAGGCTTGCATTAAGGCGTTCAAAACAGCGTTTGCTGGCGTTGTAAGAGCTCTAAACAGTGTTTCTGAGCATAACTTGCAGCAAAAGTGCAACTTTTGAAGAATGAACTGAAAACTCATATTTTGTTCTAAAACAGTGTTTGGATGTGATAACAAGCTGTTTTATCATGTTTGTAAGGTTACACATGCATTTCCTAACAAGTAGGTAAGGCTTGCATTAAGGCGTTCAAAACAGCGTTTGCTGGCGCTGTAAGCGCTCTAAACAGTGTTTCTGAGCATAACTTGTGGCAAAAGTGCAACTTTTGAAGAATGAAAAGAAAACTCATATTTTGAATGAAAACAGTGTTTGGATGTGATAACAAGCTGTTTTATCATGTTTGTAATGTTACACATCCATTTTCTAACAAGTAGTAAGTCTTGCATTAAGGCGTTCAAAACAGCGTTTGCTGGCGCTGTAAGCGCTCTAAACAGTGTTTCTGAGCATAACTTGGAGCAAAAGTGCAACTTTTGAAGAATGAACTGAAAACTCATATTTTGTTCTAAAACAGTGTTTGGATGTGATAACAAGCTGTTTTATCATGTTTGTAATGTTACACATCCATTTTCTAACAAGTAGTAAGTCTTGCATTAAGGCGTTCAAAACAGCGTTTGCTGGCGCTGTAAGCGCTCTAAACAGTGTTTCTGAGCATAACTTGGAGCAAAAGTGCAACTTTTGAAGAATGAACTGAAAACTCATATTTTGTTCTAAAACAGTGTTTGGATGTGATAACAAGCTGTTTTATCATGTTTGTAATGTTACACATGCATTTCCAAACAAGTAGTAAGTCTTGTATTAAGGCGTTCAAAACAGCGTTTGCTGGCGCTGTAAGCGCTCTAAACAGTGTTTCTGAGCATAACTTGTGGCAAAAGTGCAACTTTTGAGGAATGAAAAGAAAACTCATATTTTGAATGAAAACAGTGTTTGGATGTGATAACAAGCTGTTTTATCATGTTTGTAATGTTACACATCCATTTTCTAACAAGTAGTAAGTCTTGCATTAAGGCGTTCAAAACAGCGTTTGCTGGCGCTGTAAGCGCTCTAAACAGTGTTTCTGAGCATAACTTGGAGCAAAAGTGCAACTTTTGAAGAATGAACTGAAAACTCATATTTTGTTCTAAAACAGTGTTTGGATGTGATAACAAGCTGTTTTATCATGTTTGTAAGGTTACACATGCATTTCCTAACAAGTAGGTAAGGCTTGCATTAAGGCGTTCAAAACAGCGTTTGCTGGCGTTGTAAGAGCTCTAAACAGTGTTTCTGAGCATAACTTGGAGCAAAAGTGCAACTTTTGAAGAATGAACTGAAAACTCATATTTTGTTCTAAAACAGTGTTTGGATGTGATAACAAGCTGTTTTATCATGTTTGTAAGGTTACACATGCATTTCCTAACAAGTAGGTAAGGCTTGCATTAAGGCGTTCAAAACAGCGTTTGCTGGCGCTGTAAGCGCTCTAAACAGTGTTTCTGAGCATAACTTGTGGCAAAAGTGCAACTTTTGAAGAATGAAAAGAAAACTCATATTTTGAATGAAAACAGTGTTTGGATGTGATAACAAGCTGTTTTATCATGTTTGTAATGTTACACATCCATTTTCTAACAAGTAGTAAGTCTTGCATTAAGGCGTTCAAAACAGCGTTTGCTGGCGCTGTAAGCGCTCTAAACAGTGTTTCTGAGCATAACTTGGAGCAAAAGTGCAACTTTTGAAGAATGAACTGAAAACTCATATTTTGTTCTAAAACAGTGTTTGGATGTGATAACAAGCTGTTTTATCATGTTTGTAATGTTACACATGCATTTCCAAACAAGTAGTAAGTCTTGTATTAAGGCGTTCAAAACAGCGTTTGCTGGCGCTGTAAGCGCTCTAAACAGTGTTTCTGAGCATAACTTGTGGCAAAAGTGCAACTTTTGAGGAATGAAAAGAAAACTCATATTTTGAATGAAAACAGTGTTTGGATGTGATAACAAGCTGTTTTATCATGTTTGTAATGTTACACATCCATTTTCTAACAAGTAGTAAGTCTTGCATTAAGGCGTTCAAAACAGCGTTTGCTGGCGCTGTAAGCGCTCTAAACAGTGTTTCTGAGCATAACTTGGAGCAAAAGTGCAACTTTTGAAGAATGAACTGAAAACTCATATTTTGTTCTAAAACAGTGTTTGGATGTGATAACAAGCTGTTTTATCATGTTTGTAAGGTTACACATGCATTTCCTAACAAGTAGGTAAGGCTTGCATTAAGGCGTTCAAAACAGCGTTTGCTGGCGTTGTAAGCGCTCTAAACAGTGTTTCTGAGCATAACTTGTGGCAAAAGTGCAACTTTTGAGGAATGAAAAGAAAACTCATATTTTGAATGAAAACAGTGTTTGGATGTGATAACAAGCTGTTTTATCATGTTTGTAAGGTTACACATGCATTTCCTAACAAGTAGGTAAGGCTTGCATTAAGGCGTTCAAAACAGCGTTTGCTGGCGCTGTAAGCGCTCTAAACAGTGTTTCTGAGCATAACTTGTGGCAAAAGTGCAACTTTTGAAGAATGAAAAGAAAACTCATATTTTGAATGAAAACAGTGTTTGGATGTGATAACAAGCTGTTTTATCATGTTTGTAATGTTACACATCCATTTTCTAACAAGTAGTAAGTCTTGCATTAAGGCGTTCAAAACAGCGTTTGCTGGCGCTGTAAGCGCTCTAAACAGTGTTTCTGAGCATAACTTGGAGCAAAAGTGCAACTTTTGAAGAATGAACTGAAAACTCATATTTTGTTCTAAAACAGTGTTTGGATGTGATAACAAGCTGTTTTATCATGTTTGTAATGTTACACATGCATTTCCTAACAAGTAGGTAAGGCTTGCATTAAGGCGTTCAAAACAGCGTTTGCTGGCGTTGTAAGAGCTCTAAACAGTGTTTCTGAGCATAACTTGCAGCAAAAGTGCAACTTTTGAAGAATGAACTGAAAACTCATATTTTGTTCTAAAACAGTGTTTGGATGTGATAACAAGCTGTTTTATCATGTTTGTAAGGTTACACATGCATTTCCTAACAAGTAGGTAAGGCTTGCATTAAGGCGTTCAAAACAGCGTTTGCTGGCGCTGTAAGCGCTCTAAACAGTGTTTCTGAGCATAACTTGTGGCAAAAGTGCAACTTTTGAGGAATGAAAAGAAAACTCATATTTTGAATGAAAACAGTGTTTGGATGTGATAACAAGCTGTTTTATCATGTTTGTAATGTTACACATCCATTTTCTAACAAGTAGTAAGTCTTGCATTAAGGCGTTCAAAACAGCGTTTGCTGGCGTTGTAAGAGCTCTAAACAGTGTTTCTGAGCATAACTTGGAGCAAAAGTGCAACTTTTGAAGAATGAACTGAAAACTCATATTTTGTTCTAAAACAGTGTTTGGATGTGATAACAAGCTGTTTTATCATGTTTGTAAGGTTACACATGCATTTCCTAACAAGTAGGTAAGGCTTGCATTAAGGCGTTCAAAACAGCGTTTGCTGGCGTTGTAAGAGCTCTAAACAGTGTTTCTGAGCATAACTTGGAGCAAAAGTGCAACTTTTGAAGAATGAACTGAAAACTCATATTTTGTTCTAAAACAGTGTTTGGATGTGATAACAAGCTGTTTTATCATGTTTGTAAGGTTACACATGCATTTCCTAACAAGTAGGTAAGGCTTGCATTAAGGCGTTCAAAAC
Organism: Brachyhypopomus gauderio; assembly: GCF_052324685.1. Lineage (NCBI taxonomy): Eukaryota > Metazoa > Chordata > Actinopteri > Gymnotiformes > Hypopomidae > Brachyhypopomus > Brachyhypopomus gauderio. Next base: position 9,038 of record NW_027507576.1, read on the forward strand.
AGCGTTTGCTGGCGCTGTAAGCGCTCTAAACAGTGTTTCTGAGCATAACTTGGAGCAAAAGTGCAACTTTTGAAGAATGAACTGAAAACTCATATTTTGTTCTAAAACAGTGTTTGGATGTGATAACAAGCTGTTTTATCATGTTTGTAATGTTACACATGCATTTCCAAACAAGTAGTAAGTCTTGTATTAAGGCGTTCAAAACAGCGTTTGCTGGCGCTGTAAGCGCTCTAAACAGTGTTTCTGAGCATAACTTGTGGCAAAAGTGCAACTTTTGAGGAATGAAAAGAAAACTCATATTTTGAATGAAAACAGTGTTTGGATGTGATAACAAGCTGTTTTATCATGTTTGTAATGTTACACATCCATTTTCTAACAAGTAGTAAGTCTTGCATTAAGGCGTTCAAAACAGCGTTTGCTGGCGCTGTAAGCGCTCTAAACAGTGTTTCTGAGCATAACTTGGAGCAAAAGTGCAACTTTTGAAGAATGAACTGAAAACTCATATTTTGTTCTAAAACAGTGTTTGGATGTGATAACAAGCTGTTTTATCATGTTTGTAATGTTACACATCCATTTTCTAACAAGTAGTAAGTCTTGCATTAAGGCGTTCAAAACAGCGTTTGCTGGCGCTGTAAGCGCTCTAAACAGTGTTTCTGAGCATAACTTGGAGCAAAAGTGCAACTTTTGAAGAATGAACTGAAAACTCATATTTTGTTCTAAAACAGTGTTTGGATGTGATAACAAGCTGTTTTATCATGTTTGTAATGTTACACATCCATTTTCTAACAAGTAGTAAGTCTTGCATTAAGGCGTTCAAAACAGCGTTTGCTGGCGCTGTAAGCGCTCTAAACAGTGTTTCTGAGCATAACTTGGAGCAAAAGTGCAACTTTTGAAGAATGAACTGAAAACTCATATTTTGTTCTAAAACAGTGTTTGGATGTGATAACAAGCTGTTTTATCATGTTTGTAAGGTTACACATGCATTTCCTAACAAGTAGGTAAGGCTTGCATTAAGGCGTTCAAAACAGCGTTTGCTGGCGTTGTAAGAGCTCTAAACAGTGTTTCTGAGCATAACTTGGAGCAAAAGTGCAACTTTTGAAGAATGAACTGAAAACTCATATTTTGTTCTAAAACAGTGTTTGGATGTGATAACAAGCTGTTTTATCATGTTTGTAAGGTTACACATGCATTTCCTAACAAGTAGGTAAGGCTTGCATTAAGGCGTTCAAAACAGCGTTTGCTGGCGTTGTAAGAGCTCTAAACAGTGTTTCTGAGCATAACTTGCAGCAAAAGTGCAACTTTTGAAGAATGAACTGAAAACTCATATTTTGTTCTAAAACAGTGTTTGGATGTGATAACAAGCTGTTTTATCATGTTTGTAATGTTACACATCCATTTTCTAACAAGTAGTAAGTCTTGCATTAAGGCGTTCAAAACAGCGTTTGCTGGCGCTGTAAGCGCTCTAAACAGTGTTTCTGAGCATAACTTGGAGCAAAAGTGCAACTTTTGAAGAATGAACTGAAAACTCATATTTTGTTCTAAAACAGTGTTTGGATGTGATAACAAGCTGTTTTATCATGTTTGTAATGTTACACATGCATTTCCTAACAAGTAGGTAAGGCTTGCATTAAGGCGTTCAAAACAGCGTTTGCTGGCGTTGTAAGAGCTCTAAACAGTGTTTCTGAGCATAACTTGGAGCAAAAGTGCAACTTTTGAAGAATGAACTGAAAACTCATATTTTGTTCTAAAACAGTGTTTGGATGTGATAACAAGCTGTTTTATCATGTTTGTAAGGTTACACATGCATTTCCTAACAAGTAGGTAAGGCTTGCATTAAGGCGTTCAAAACAGCGTTTGCTGGCGTTGTAAGAGCTCTAAACAGTGTTTCTGAGCATAACTTGCAGCAAAAGTGCAACTTTTGAAGAATGAACTGAAAACTCATATTTTGTTCTAAAACAGTGTTTGGATGTGATAACAAGCTGTTTTATCATGTTTGTAAGGTTACACATGCATTTCCTAACAAGTAGGTAAGGCTTGCATTAAGGCGTTCAAAACAGCGTTTGCTGGCGCTGTAAGCGCTCTAAACAGTGTTTCTGAGCATAACTTGTGGCAAAAGTGCAACTTTTGAGGAATGAAAAGAAAACTCATATTTTGAATGAAAACAGTGTTTGGATGTGATAACAAGCTGTTTTATCATGTTTGTAATGTTACACATCCATTTTCTAACAAGTAGTAAGTCTTGCATTAAGGCGTTCAAAACAGCGTTTGCTGGCGTTGTAAGAGCTCTAAACAGTGTTTCTGAGCATAACTTGGAGCAAAAGTGCAACTTTTGAAGAATGAACTGAAAACTCATATTTTGTTCTAAAACAGTGTTTGGATGTGATAACAAGCTGTTTTATCATGTTTGTAATGTTACACATGCATTTCCTAACAAGTAGTAAGGCTTGCATTAAGGCGTTCAAAACAGCGTTTGCTGGCGTTGTAAGAGCTCTAAACAGTGTTTCTGAGCATAACTTGGAGCAAAAGTGCAACTTTTGAAGAATGAACTGAAAACTCATATTTTGTTCTAAAACAGTGTTTGGATGTGATAACAAGCTGTTTTATCATGTTTGTAAGGTTACACATGCATTTCCTAACAAGTAGGTAAGGCTTGCATTAAGGCGTTCAAAACAGCGTTTGCTGGCGCTGTAAGCGCTCTAAACAGTGTTTCTGAGCATAACTTGGAGCAAAAGTGCAACTTTTGAAGAATGAACTGAAAACTCATATTTTGTTCTAAAACAGTGTTTGGATGTGATAACAAGCTGTTTTATCATGTTTGTAATGTTACACATGCATTTCCAAACAAGTAGTAAGTCTTGTATTAAGGCGTTCAAAACAGCGTTTGCTGGCGCTGTAAGCGCTCTAAACAGTGTTTCTGAGCATAACTTGTGGCAAAAGTGCAACTTTTGAGGAATGAAAAGAAAACTCATATTTTGAATGAAAACAGTGTTTGGATGTGATAACAAGCTGTTTTATCATGTTTGTAATGTTACACATCCATTTTCTAACAAGTAGTAAGTCTTGCATTAAGGCGTTCAAAACAGCGTTTGCTGGCGCTGTAAGCGCTCTAAACAGTGTTTCTGAGCATAACTTGGAGCAAAAGTGCAACTTTTGAAGAATGAACTGAAAACTCATATTTTGTTCTAAAACAGTGTTTGGATGTGATAACAAGCTGTTTTATCATGTTTGTAATGTTACACATCCATTTTCTAACAAGTAGTAAGTCTTGCATTAAGGCGTTCAAAACAGCGTTTGCTGGCGCTGTAAGCGCTCTAAACAGTGTTTCTGAGCATAACTTGGAGCAAAAGTGCAACTTTTGAAGAATGAACTGAAAACTCATATTTTGTTCTAAAACAGTGTTTGGATGTGATAACAAGCTGTTTTATCATGTTTGTAATGTTACACATCCATTTTCTAACAAGTAGTAAGTCTTGCATTAAGGCGTTCAAAACAGCGTTTGCTGGCGCTGTAAGCGCTCTAAACAGTGTTTCTGAGCATAACTTGGAGCAAAAGTGCAACTTTTGAAGAATGAACTGAAAACTCATATTTTGTTCTAAAACAGTGTTTGGATGTGATAACAAGCTGTTTTATCATGTTTGTAAGGTTACACATGCATTTCCTAACAAGTAGGTAAGGCTTGCATTAAGGCGTTCAAAACAGCGTTTGCTGGCGTTGTAAGAGCTCTAAACAGTGTTTCTGAGCATAACTTGGAGCAAAAGTGCAACTTTTGAAGAATGAACTGAAAACTCATATTTTGTTCTAAAACAGTGTTTGGATGTGATAACAAGCTGTTTTATCATGTTTGTAAGGTTACACATGCATTTCCTAACAAGTAGGTAAGGCTTGCATTAAGGCGTTCAAAACAGCGTTTGCTGGCGTTGTAAGAGCTCTAAACAGTGTTTCTGAGCATAACTTGCAGCAAAAGTGCAACTTTTGAAGAATGAACTGAAAACTCATTTTGTTCTAAAACAGTGTTTGGATGTGATAACAAGCTGTTTTATCATGTTTGTAAGGTTACACATGCATTTCCTAACAAGTAGGTAAGGCTTGCATTAAGGCGTTCAAAACAGCGTTTGCTGGCGCTGTAAGCGCTCTAAACAGTGTTTCTGAGCATAACTTGTGGCAAAAGTGCAACTTTTGAGGAATGAAAAGAAAACTCATATTTTGAATGAAAACAGTGTTTGGATGTGATAACAAGCTGTTTTATCATGTTTGTAATGTTACACATCCATTTTCTAACAAGTAGTAAGTCTTGCATTAAGGCGTTCAAAACAGCGTTTGCTGGCGCTGTAAGCGCTCTAAACAGTGTTTCTGAGCATAACTTGGAGCAAAAGTGCAACTTTTGAAGAATGAACTGAAAACTCATATTTTGTTCTAAAACAGTGTTTGGATGTGATAACAAGCTGTTTTAACATGTTTGTAAGGTTACACATGCATTTCCTAACAAGTAGGTAAGGCTTGCATTAAGGCGTTCAAAACAGCGTTTGCTGGCGTTGTAAGAGCTCTAAACAGTGTTTCTGAGCATAACTTGTGGCAAAAGTGCAACTTTTGAAGAATGAAAAGAAAACTCATATTTTGAATGAAAACAGTGTTTGGATGTGATAACAAGCTGTTTTATCATGTTTGTAATGTTACACATCCATTTTCTAACAAGTAGTAAGTCTTGCATTAAGGCGTTCAAAACAGCGTTTGCTGGCGCTGTAAGCGCTCTAAACAGTGTTTCTGAGCATAACTTGGAGCAAAAGTGCAACTTTTGAAGAATGAACTGAAAACTCATATTTTGTTCTAAAACAGTGTTTGGATGTGATAACAAGCTGTTTTATCATGTTTGTAATGTTACACATGCATTTCCAAACAAGTAGTAAGTCTTGTATTAAGGCGTTCAAAACAGCGTTTGCTGGCGCTGTAAGCGCTCTAAACAGTGTTTCTGAGCATAACTTGTGGCAAAAGTGCAACTTTTGAGGAATGAAAAGAAAACTCATATTTTGAATGAAAACAGTGTTTGGATGTGATAACAAGCTGTTTTATCATGTTTGTAATGTTACACATCCATTTTCTAACAAGTAGTAAGTCTTGCATTAAGGCGTTCAAAACAGCGTTTGCTGGCGCTGTAAGCGCTCTAAACAGTGTTTCTGAGCATAACTTGGAGCAAAAGTGCAACTTTTGAAGAATGAACTGAAAACTCATATTTTGTTCTAAAACAGTGTTTGGATGTGATAACAAGCTGTTTTATCATGTTTGTAAGGTTACACATGCATTTCCTAACAAGTAGGTAAGGCTTGCATTAAGGCGTTCAAAACAGCGTTTGCTGGCGTTGTAAGAGCTCTAAACAGTGTTTCTGAGCATAACTTGCAGCAAAAGTGCAACTTTTGAAGAATGAACTGAAAACTCATATTTTGTTCTAAAACAGTGTTTGGATGTGATAACAAGCTGTTTTATCATGTTTGTAAGGTTACACATGCATTTCCTAACAAGTAGGTAAGGCTTGCATTAAGGCGTTCAAAACAGCGTTTGCTGGCGCTGTAAGCGCTCTAAACAGTGTTTCTGAGCATAACTTGTGGCAAAAGTGCAACTTTTGAAGAATGAAAAGAAAACTCATATTTTGAATGAAAACAGTGTTTGGATGTGATAACAAGCTGTTTTATCATGTTTGTAATGTTACACATCCATTTTCTAACAAGTAGTAAGTCTTGCATTAAGGCGTTCAAAACAGCGTTTGCTGGCGCTGTAAGCGCTCTAAACAGTGTTTCTGAGCATAACTTGGAGCAAAAGTGCAACTTTTGAAGAATGAACTGAAAACTCATATTTTGTTCTAAAACAGTGTTTGGATGTGATAACAAGCTGTTTTATCATGTTTGTAATGTTACACATGCATTTCCTAACAAGTAGGTAAGGCTTGCATTAAGGCGTTCAAAACAGCGTTTGCTGGCGTTGTAAGAGCTCTAAACAGTGTTTCTGAGCATAACTTGGAGCAAAAGTGCAACTTTTGAAGAATGAACTGAAAACTCATATTTTGTTCTAAAACAGTGTTTGGATGTGATAACAAGCTGTTTTATCATGTTTGTAAGGTTACACATGCATTTCCTAACAAGTAGGTAAGGCTTGCATTAAGGCGTTCAAAACAGCGTTTGCTGGCGTTGTAAGAGCTCTAAACAGTGTTTCTGAGCATAACTTGCAGCAAAAGTGCAACTTTTGAAGAATGAACTGAAAACTCATATTTTGTTCTAAAACAGTGTTTGGATGTGATAACAAGCTGTTTTATCATGTTTGTAAGGTTACACATGCATTTCCTAACAAGTAGGTAAGGCTTGCATTAAGGCGTTCAAAACAGCGTTTGCTGGCGCTGTAAGCGCTCTAAACAGTGTTTCTGAGCATAACTTGTGGCAAAAGTGCAACTTTTGAGGAATGAAAAGAAAACTCATATTTTGAATGAAAACAGTGTTTGGATGTGATAACAAGCTGTTTTATCATGTTTGTAATGTTACACATCCATTTTCTAACAAGTAGTAAGTCTTGCATTAAGGCGTTCAAAACAGCGTTTGCTGGCGCTGTAAGCGCTCTAAACAGTGTTTCTGAGCATAACTTGGAGCAAAAGTGCAACTTTTGAAGAATGAACTGAAAACTCATATTTTGTTCTAAAACAGTGTTTGGATGTGATAACAAGCTGTTTTATCATGTTTGTAAGGTTACACATGCATTTCCTAACAAGTAGGTAAGGCTTGCATTAAGGCGTTCAAAACAGCGTTTGCTGGCGTTGTAAGAGCTCTAAACAGTGTTTCTGAGCATAACTTGGAGCAAAAGTGCAACTTTTGAAGAATGAACTGAAAACTCATATTTTGTTCTAAAACAGTGTTTGGATGTGATAACAAGCTGTTTTATCATGTTTGTAAGGTTACACATGCATTTCCTAACAAGTAGGTAAGGCTTGCATTAAGGCGTTCAAAACAGCGTTTGCTGGCGCTGTAAGCGCTCTAAACAGTGTTTCTGAGCATAACTTGGAGCAAAAGTGCAACTTTTGAAGAATGAACTGAAAACTCATATTTTGTTCTAAAACAGTGTTTGGATGTGATAACAAGCTGTTTTATCATGTTTGTAATGTTACACATGCATTTCCAAACAAGTAGTAAGTCTTGTATTAAGGCGTTCAAAACAGCGTTTGCTGGCGCTGTAAGCGCTCTAAACAGTGTTTCTGAGCATAACTTGTGGCAAAAGTGCAACTTTTGAGGAATGAAAAGAAAACTCATATTTTGAATGAAAACAGTGTTTGGATGTGATAACAAGCTGTTTTATCATGTTTGTAATGTTACACATCCATTTTCTAACAAGTAGTAAGTCTTGCATTAAGGCGTTCAAAACAGCGTTTGCTGGCGCTGTAAGCGCTCTAAACAGTGTTTCTGAGCATAACTTGGAGCAAAAGTGCAACTTTTGAAGAATGAACTGAAAACTCATATTTTGTTCTAAAACAGTGTTTGGATGTGATAACAAGCTGTTTTAACATGTTTGTAAGGTTACACATGCATTTCCTAACAAGTAGGTAAGGCTTGCATTAAGGCGTTCAAAACAGCGTTTGCTGGCGTTGTAAGAGCTCTAAACAGTGTTTCTGAGCATAACTTGTGGCAAAAGTGCAACTTTTGAAGAATGAAAAGAAAACTCATATTTTGAATGAAAACAGTGTTTGGATGTGATAACAAGCTGTTTTATCATGTTTGTAAGGTTACACATGCATTTCCTAACAAGTAGGTAAGGCTTGCATTAAGGCGTTCAAAACAGCGTTTGCTGGCGCTGTAAGCGCTCTAAACAGTGTTTCTGAGCATAACTTGTGGCAAAAGTGCAACTTTTGAAGAATGAAAAGAAAACTCATATTTTGAATGAAAACAGTGTTTGGATGTGATAACAAGCTGTTTTATCATGTTTGTAATGTTACACATCCATTTTCTAACAAGTAGTAAGTCTTGCATTAAGGCGTTCAAAACAGCGTTTGCTGGCGCTGTAAGCGCTCTAAACAGTGTTTCTGAGCATAACTTGGAGCAAAAGTGCAACTTTTGAAGAATGAACTGAAAACTCATATTTTGTTCTAAAACAGTGTTTGGATGTGATAACAAGCTGTTTTATCATGTTTGTAATGTTACACATGCATTTCCAAACAAGTAGTAAGTCTTGTATTAAGGCGTTCAAAACAGCGTTTGCTGGCGCTGTAAGCGCTCTAAACAGTGTTTCTGAGCATAACTTGTGGCAAAAGTGCAACTTTTGAAGAATGAAAAGAAAACTCATATTTTGAATGAAAACAGTGTTTGGATGTGATAACAAGCTGTTTTATCATGTTTGTAATGTTACACATCCATTTTCTAACAAGTAGTAAGTCTTGCATTAAGGCGTTCAAAACAGCGTTTGCTGGCGCTGTAAGCGCTCTAAACAGTGTTTCTGAGCATAACTTGGAGCAAAAGTGCAACTTTTGAAGAATGAACTGAAAACTCATATTTTGTTCTAAAACAGTGTTTGGATGTGATAACAAGCTGTTTTATCATGTTTGTAATGTTACACATGCATTTCCTAACAAGTAGGTAAGGCTTGCATTAAGGCGTTCAAAACAGCGTTTGCTGGCGTTGTAAGAGCTCTAAACAGTGTTTCTGAGCATAACTTGGAGCAAAAGTGCAACTTTTGAAGAATGAACTGAAAACTCATATTTTGTTCTAAAACAGTGTTTGGATGTGATAACAAGCTGTTTTATCATGTTTGTAAGGTTACACATGCATTTCCTAACAAGTAGGTAAGGCTTGCATTAAGGCGTTCAAAACAGCGTTTGCTGGCGTTGTAAGAGCTCTAAACAGTGTTTCTGAGCATAACTTGCAGCAAAAGTGCAACTTTTGAAGAATGAACTGAAAACTCATATTTTGTTCTAAAACAGTGTTTGGATGTGATAACAAGCTGTTTTATCATGTTTGTAAGGTTACACATGCATTTCCTAACAAGTAGGTAAGGCTTGCATTAAGGCGTTCAAAACAGCGTTTGCTGGCGCTGTAAGCGCTCTAAACAGTGTTTCTGAGCATAACTTGTGGCAAAAGTGCAACTTTTGAAGAATGAACTGAAAACTCATATTTTGTTCTAAAACAGTGTTTGGATGTGATAACAAGCTGTTTTATCATGTTTGTAATGTTACACATGCATTTCCTAACAAGTAGGTAAGGCTTGCATTAAGGCGTTCAAAACAGCGTTTGCTGGCGTTGTAAGAGCTCTAAACAGTGTTTCTGAGCATAACTTGGAGCAAAAGTGCAACTTTTGAAGAATGAACTGAAAACTCATATTTTGTTCTAAAACAGTGTTTGGATGTGATAACAAGCTGTTTTATCATGTTTGTAAGGTTACACATGCATTTCCTAACAAGTAGGTAAGGCTTGCATTAAGGCGTTCAAAACAGCGTTTGCTGGCGTTGTAAGAGCTCTAAACAGTGTTTCTGAGCATAACTTGCAGCAAAAGTGCAACTTTTGAAGAATGAACTGAAAACTCATATTTTGTTCTAAAACAGTGTTTGGATGTGATAACAAGCTGTTTTATCATGTTTGTAAGGTTACACATGCATTTCCTAACAAGTAGGTAAGGCTTGCATTAAGGCGTTCAAAACAGCGTTTGCTGGCGCTGTAAGCGCTCTAAACAGTGTTTCTGAGCATAACTTGTGGCAAAAGTGCAACTTTTGAGGAATGAAAAGAAAACTCATATTTTGAATGAAAACAGTGTTTGGATGTGATAACAAGCTGTTTTATCATGTTTGTAATGTTACACATCCATTTTCTAACAAGTAGTAAGTCTTGCATTAAGGCGTTCAAAACAGCGTTTGCTGGCGTTGTAAGAGCTCTAAACAGTGTTTCTGAGCATAACTTGGAGCAAAAGTGCAACTTTTGAAGAATGAACTGAAAACTCATATTTTGTTCTAAAACAGTGTTTGGATGTGATAACAAGCTGTTTTATCATGTTTGTAAGGTTACACATGCATTTCTTAACAAGTAGGTAAGGCTTGCGTTAAGGCGTTCAAAACAGCGTTTGCTGGCGTTGTAAGAGCTCTAAACAGTGTTTCTGAGCATAACTTGGAGCAAAAGTGCAACTTTTGAAGAATGAACTGAAAACTCATATTTTGTTCTAAAACAGTGTTTGGATGTGATAACAAGCTGTTTTATCATGTTTGTAAGGTTACACATGCATTTCCTAACAAGTAGGTAAGGCTTGCATTAAGGCGTTCAAAACAGCGTTTGCTGGCGCTGTAAGCGCTCTAAACAGTGTTTCTGAGCATAACTTGGAGCAAAAGTGCAACTTTTGAAGAATGAACTGAAAACTCATATTTTGTTCTAAAACAGTGTTTGGATGTGATAACAAGCTGTTTTATCATGTTTGTAATGTTACACATGCATTTCCAAACAAGTAGTAAGTCTTGTATTAAGGCGTTCAAAACAGCGTTTGCTGGCGCTGTAAGCGCTCTAAACAGTGTTTCTGAGCATAACTTGTGGCAAAAGTGCAACTTTTGAGGAATGAAAAGAAAACTCATATTTTGAATGAAAACAGTGTTTGGATGTGATAACAAGCTGTTTTATCATGTTTGTAATGTTACACATCCATTTTCTAACAAGTAGTAAGTCTTGCATTAAGGCGTTCAAAACAGCGTTTGCTGGCGCTGTAAGAGCTCTAAACAGTGTTTCTGAGCATAACTTGCAGCAAAAGTGCAACTTTTGAAGAATGAACTGAAAACTCATATTTTGTTCTAAAACAGTGTTTGGATGTGATAACAAGCTGTTTTATCATGTTTGTAAGGTTACACATGCATTTCCTAACAAGTAGGTAAGGCTTGCATTAAGGCGTTCAAAACAGCGTTTGCTGGCGCTGTAAGCGCTCTAAACAGTGTTTCTGAGCATAACTTGTGGCAAAAGTGCAACTTTTGAAGAATGAACTGAAAACTCATATTTTGTTCTAAAACAGTGTTTGGATGTGATAACAAGCTGTTTTATCATGTTTGTAATGTTACACATGCATTTCCTAACAAGTAGGTAAGGCTTGCATTAAGGCGTTCAAAACAGCGTTTGCTGGCGTTGTAAGAGCTCTAAACAGTGTTTCTGAGCATAACTTGGAGCAAAAGTGCAACTTTTGAAGAATGAACTGAAAACTCATATTTTGTTCTAAAACAGTGTTTGGATGTGATAACAAGCTGTTTTATCATGTTTGTAAGGTTACACATGCATTTCCTAACAAGTAGGTAAGGCTTGCATTAAGGCGTTCAAAACAGCGTTTGCTGGCGTTGTAAGAGCTCTAAACAGTGTTTCTGAGCATAACTTGCAGCAAAAGTGCAACTTTTGAAGAATGAACTGAAAACTCATATTTTGTTCTAAAACAGTGTTTGGATGTGATAACAAGCTGTTTTATCATGTTTGTAAGGTTACACATGCATTTCCTAACAAGTAGGTAAGGCTTGCATTAAGGCGTTCAAAACAGCGTTTGCTGGCGCTGTAAGCGCTCTAAACAGTGTTTCTGAGCATAACTTGTGGCAAAAGTGCAACTTTTGAGGAATGAAAAGAAAACTCATATTTTGAATGAAAACAGTGTTTGGATGTGATAACAAGCTGTTTATCATGTTTGTAATGTTACACATCCATTTTCTAACAAGTAGTAAGTCTTGCATTAAGGCGTTCAAAACAGCGTTTGCTGGCGTTGTAAGAGCTCTAAACAGTGTTTCTGAGCATAACTTGGAGCAAAAGTGCAACTTTTGAAGAATGAACTGAAAACTCATATTTTGTTCTAAAACAGTGTTTGGATGTGATAACAAGCTGTTTTATCATGTTTGTAAGGTTACACATGCATTTCTTAACAAGTAGGTAAGGCTTGCGTTAAGGCGTTCAAAACAGCGTTTGCTGGCGTTGTAAGAGCTCTAAACAGTGTTTCTGAGCATAACTTGGAGCAAAAGTGCAACTTTTGAAGAATGAACTGAAAACTCATATTTTGTTCTAAAACAGTGTTTGGATGTGATAACAAGCTGTTTTATCATGTTTGTAAGGTTACACATGCATTTCCTAACAAGTAGGTAAGGCTTGCATTAAGGCGTTCAAAACAGCGTTTGCTGGCGCTGTAAGCGCTCTAAACAGTGTTTCTGAGCATAACTTGGAGCAAAAGTGCAACTTTTGAAGAATGAACTGAAAACTCATATTTTGTTCTAAACAGTGTTTGGATGTGATAACAAGCTGTTTTATCATGTTTGTAATGTTACACATGCATTTCCAAACAAGTAGTAAGTCTTGTATTAAGGCGTTCAAAACAGCGTTTGCTGGCGCTGTAAGCGCTCTAAACAGTGTTTCTGAGCATAACTTGTGGCAAAAGTGCAACTTTTGAGGAATGAAAAGAAAACTCATATTTTGAATGAAAACAGTGTTTGGATGTGATAACAAGCTGTTTTATCATGTTTGTAATGTTACACATCCATTTTCTAACAAGTAGTAAGTCTTGCATTAAGGCGTTCAAAACAGCGTTTGCTGGCGCTGTAAGCGCTCTAAACAGTGTTTCTGAGCATAACTTGGAGCAAAAGTGCAACTTTTGAAGAATGAACTGAAAACTCATATTTTGTTCTAAAACAGTGTTTGGATGTGATAACAAGCTGTTTTATCATGTTTGTAATGTTACACATCCATTTTCTAACAAGTAGTAAGTCTTGCATTAAGGCGTTCAAAACAGCGTTTGCTGGCGCTGTAAGCGCTCTAAAACAGTGTTTCTGAGCATAACTTGGAGCAAAAGTGCAACTTTTGAAGAATGAACTGAAAACTCATATTTTGTTCTAAAACAGTGTTTGGATGTGATAACAAGCTGTTTTATCATGTTTGTAATGTTACACATCCATTTTCTAACAAGTAGTAAGTCTTGCATTAAGGCGTTCAAAACAGCGTTTGCTGGCGCTGTAAGCGCTCTAAACAGTGTTTCTGAGCATAACTTGGAGCAAAAGTGCAACTTTTGAAGAATGAACTGAAAACTCATATTTTGTTCTAAAACAGTGTTTGGATGTGATAACAAGCTGTTTTATCATGTTTGTAAGGTTACACATGCATTTCCTAACAAGTAGGTAAGGCTTGCATTAAGGCGTTCAAAACAGCGTTTGCTGGCGTTGTAAGAGCTCTAAACAGTGTTTCTGAGCATAACTTGGAGCAAAAGTGCAACTTTTGAAGAATGAACTGAAAACTCATATTTTGTTCTAAAACAGTGTTTGGATGTGATAACAAGCTGTTTTATCATGTTTGTAAGGTTACACATGCATTTCCTAACAAGTAGGTAAGGCTTGCATTAAGGCGTTCAAAACAGCGTTTGCTGGCGTTGTAAGAGCTCTAAACAGTGTTTCTGAGCATAACTTGCAGCAAAAGTGCAACTTTTGAAGAATGAACTGAAAACTCATATTTTGTTCTAAAACAGTGTTTGGATGTGATAACAAGCTGTTTTATCATGTTTGTAATGTTACACATCCATTTTCTAACAAGTAGTAAGTCTTGCATTAAGGCGTTCAAAACAGCGTTTGCTGGCGCTGTAAGCGCTCTAAACAGTGTTTCTGAGCATAACTTGGAGCAAAAGTGCAACTTTTGAAGAATGAACTGAAAACTCATATTTTGTTCTAAAACAGTGTTTGGATGTGATAACAAGCTGTTTTATCATGTTTGTAATGTTACACATGCATTTCCTAACAAGTAGGTAAGGCTTGCATTAAGGCGTTCAAAACAGCGTTTGCTGGCGTTGTAAGAGCTCTAAACAGTGTTTCTGAGCATAACTTGGAGCAAAAGTGCAACTTTTGAAGAATGAACTGAAAACTCATATTTTGTTCTAAAACAGTGTTTGGATGTGATAACAAGCTGTTTTATCATGTTTGTAAGGTTACACATGCATTTCCTAACAAGTAGGTAAGGCTTGCATTAAGGCGTTCAAAACAGCGTTTGCTGGCGTTGTAAGAGCTCTAAACAGTGTTTCTGAGCATAACTTGCAGCAAAAGTGCAACTTTTGAAGAATGAACTGAAAACTCATATTTTGTTCTAAAACAGTGTTTGGATGTGATAACAAGCTGTTTTATCATGTTTGTAAGGTTACACATGCATTTCCTAACAAGTAGGTAAGGCTTGCATTAAGGCGTTCAAAACAGCGTTTGCTGGCGCTGTAAGCGCTCTAAACAGTGTTTCTGAGCATAACTTGTGGCAAAAGTGCAACTTTTGAGGAATGAAAAGAAAACTCATATTTTGAATGAAAACAGTGTTTGGATGTGATAACAAGCTGTTTTATCATGTTTGTAATGTTACACATCCATTTTCTAACAAGTAGTAAGTCTTGCATTAAGGCGTTCAAAACAGCGTTTGCTGGCGTTGTAAGAGCTCTAAACAGTGTTTCTGAGCATAACTTGGAGCAAAAGTGCAACTTTTGAAGAATGAACTGAAAACTCATATTTTGTTCTAAAACAGTGTTTGGATGTGATAACAAGCTGTTTTATCATGTTTGTAATGTTACACATGCATTTCCTAACAAGTAGTAAGGCTTGCATTAAGGCGTTCAAAACAGCGTTTGCTGGCGTTGTAAGAGCTCTAAACAGTGTTTCTGAGCATAACTTGGAGCAAAAGTGCAACTTTTGAAGAATGAACTGAAAACTCATATTTTGTTCTAAAACAGTGTTTGGATGTGATAACAAGCTGTTTTATCATGTTTGTAAGGTTACACATGCATTTCCTAACAAGTAGGTAAGGCTTGCATTAAGGCGTTCAAAACAGCGTTTGCTGGCGCTGTAAGCGCTCTAAACAGTGTTTCTGAGCATAACTTGGAGCAAAAGTGCAACTTTTGAAGAATGAACTGAAAACTCATATTTTGTTCTAAAACAGTGTTTGGATGTGATAACAAGCTGTTTTATCATGTTTGTAATGTTACACATGCATTTCCAAACAAGTAGTAAGTCTTGTATTAAGGCGTTCAAAACAGCGTTTGCTGGCGCTGTAAGCGCTCTAAACAGTGTTTCTGAGCATAACTTGTGGCAAAAGTGCAACTTTTGAGGAATGAAAAGAAAACTCATATTTTGAATGAAAACAGTGTTTGGATGTGATAACAAGCTGTTTTATCATGTTTGTAATGTTACACATCCATTTTCTAACAAGTAGTAAGTCTTGCATTAAGGCGTTCAAAACAGCGTTTGCTGGCGCTGTAAGCGCTCTAAACAGTGTTTCTGAGCATAACTTGGAGCAAAAGTGCAACTTTTGAAGAATGAACTGAAAACTCATATTTTGTTCTAAAACAGTGTTTGGATGTGATAACAAGCTGTTTTATCATGTTTGTAATGTTACACATCCATTTTCTAACAAGTAGTAAGTCTTGCATTAAGGCGTTCAAAACAGCGTTTGCTGGCGCTGTAAGCGCTCTAAACAGTGTTTCTGAGCATAACTTGGAGCAAAAGTGCAACTTTTGAAGAATGAACTGAAAACTCATATTTTGTTCTAAAACAGTGTTTGGATGTGATAACAAGCTGTTTTATCATGTTTGTAATGTTACACATCCATTTTCTAACAAGTAGTAAGTCTTGCATTAAGGCGTTCAAAACAGCGTTTGCTGGCGCTGTAAGCGCTCTAAACAGTGTTTCTGAGCATAACTTGGAGCAAAAGTGCAACTTTTGAAGAATGAACTGAAAACTCATATTTTGTTCTAAAACAGTGTTTGGATGTGATAACAAGCTGTTTTATCATGTTTGTAAGGTTACACATGCATTTCTAACAAGTAGGTAAGGCTTGCATTAAGGCGTTCAAAACAGCGTTTGCTGGCGTTGTAAGAGCTCTAAACAGTGTTTCTGAGCATAACTTGGAGCAAAAGTGCAACTTTTGAAGAATGAACTGAAAACTCATATTTTGTTCTAAAACAGTGTTTGGATGTGATAACAAGCTGTTTTATCATGTTTGTAAGGTTAACATGCATTTCCTAACAAGTAGGTAAGGCTTGCATTAAGGCGTTCAAAACAGCGTTTGCTGGCGTTGTAAGAGCTCTAAACAGTGTTTCTGAGCATAACTTGCAGCAAAAGTGCAACTTTTGAAGAATGAACTGAAAACTCATTTTGTTCTAAAACAGTGTTTGGATGTGATAACAAGCTGTTTTATCATGTTTGTAAGGTTACACATGCATTTCCTAACAAGTAGGTAAGGCTTGCATTAAGGCGTTCAAAACAGCGTTTGCTGGCGCTGTAAGCGCTCTAAACAGTGTTTCTGAGCATAACTTGTGGCAAAAGTGCAACTTTTGAGGAATGAAAAGAAAACTCATATTTTGAATGAAAACAGTGTTTGGATGTGATAACAAGCTGTTTTATCATGTTTGTAATGTTACACATCCATTTTCTAACAAGTAGTAAGTCTTGCATTAAGGCGTTCAAAACAGCGTTTGCTGGCGCTGTAAGCGCTCTAAACAGTGTTTCTGAGCATAACTTGGAGCAAAAGTGCAACTTTTGAAGAATGAACTGAAAACTCATATTTTGTTCTAAAACAGTGTTTGGATGTGATAACAAGCTGTTTTAACATGTTTGTAAGGTTACACATGCATTTCCTAACAAGTAGGTAAGGCTTGCATTAAGGCGTTCAAAACAGCGTTTGCTGGCGTTGTAAGAGCTCTAAACAGTGTTTCTGAGCATAACTTGTGGCAAAAGTGCAACTTTGAAGAATGAAAAGAAAACTCATATTTTGAATGAAAACAGTGTTTGGATGTGATAACAAGCTGTTTTATCATGTTTGTAATGTTACACATCCATTTTCTAACAAGTAGTAAGTCTTGCATTAAGGCGTTCAAAACAGCGTTTGCTGCGCTGTAAGCGCTCTAAACAGTGTTTCTGAGCATAACTTGGAGCAAAAGTGCAACTTTTGAAGAATGAACTGAAAACTCATATTTTGTTCTAAAACAGTGTTTGGATGTGATAACAAGCTGTTTTATCATGTTTGTAATGTTACACATGCATTTCCAAACAAGTAGTAAGTCTTGTATTAAGGCGTTCAAAACAGCGTTTGCTGGCGCTGTAAGCGCTCTAAACAGTGTTTCTGAGCATAACTTGTGGCAAAAGTGCAACTTTTGAGGAATGAAAAGAAAACTCATATTTTGAATGAAAACAGTGTTTGGATGTGATAACAAGCTGTTTTATCATGTTTGTAATGTTACACATCCATTTTCTAACAAGTAGTAAGTCTTGCATTAAGGCGTTCAAAACAGCGTTTGCTGGCGCTGTAAGCGCTCTAAACAGTGTTTCTGAGCATAACTTGGAGCAAAAGTGCAACTTTTGAAGAATGAACTGAAAACTCATATTTTGTTCTAAAACAGTGTTTGGATGTGATAACAAGCTGTTTTATCATGTTTGTAAGGTTACACATGCATTTCCTAACAAGTAGGTAAGGCTTGCATTAAGGCGTTCAAAACAGCGTTTGCTGGCGTTGTAAGAGCTCTAAACAGTGTTTCTGAGCATAACTTGCAGCAAAAGTGCAACTTTTGAAGAATGAACTGAAAACTCATATTTTGTTCTAAAACAGTGTTTGGATGTGATAACAAGCTGTTTTATCATGTTTGTAAGGTTACACATGCATTTCCTAACAAGTAGGTAAGGCTTGCATTAAGGCGTTCAAAACAGCGTTTGCTGGCGCTGTAAGCGCTCTAAACAGTGTTTCTGAGCATAACTTGTGGCAAAAGTGCAACTTTTGAAGAATGAAAAGAAAACTCATATTTTGAATGAAAACAGTGTTTGGATGTGATAACAAGCTGTTTTATCATGTTTGTAATGTTACACATCCATTTTCTAACAAGTAGTAAGTCTTGCATTAAGGCGTTCAAAACAGCGTTTGCTGGCGCTGTAAGCGCTCTAAACAGTGTTTCTGAGCATAACTTGGAGCAAAAGTGCAACTTTTGAAGAATGAACTGAAAACTCATATTTTGTTCTAAAACAGTGTTTGGATGTGATAACAAGCTGTTTTATCATGTTTGTAATGTTACACATGCATTTCCTAACAAGTAGGTAAGGCTTGCATTAAGGCGTTCAAAACAGCGTTTGCTGGCGTTGTAAGAGCTCTAAACAGTGTTTCTGAGCATAACTTGGAGCAAAAGTGCAACTTTTGAAGAATGAACTGAAAACTCATATTTTGTTCTAAAACAGTGTTTGGATGTGATAACAAGCTGTTTTATCATGTTTGTAAGGTTACACATGCATTTCCTAACAAGTAGGTAAGGCTTGCATTAAGGCGTTCAAAACAGCGTTTGCTGGCGTTGTAAGAGCTCTAAACAGTGTTTCTGAGCATAACTTGCAGCAAAAGTGCAACTTTTGAAGAATGAACTGAAAACTCATATTTTGTTCTAAAACAGTGTTTGGATGTGATAACAAGCTGTTTTATCATGTTTGTAAGGTTACACATGCATTTCCTAACAAGTAGGTAAGGCTTGCATTAAGGCGTTCAAAACAGCGTTTGCTGGCGCTGTAAGCGCTCTAAACAGTGTTTCTGAGCATAACTTGTGGCAAAAGTGCAACTTTTGAGGAATGAAAAGAAAACTCATATTTTGAATGAAAACAGTGTTTGGATGTGATAACAAGCTGTTTTATCATGTTTGTAATGTTACACATCCATTTTCTAACAAGTAGTCAGTCTTGCATTAAGGCGTTCAAAACAGCGTTTGCTGGCGCTGTAAGCGCTCTAAACAGTGTTTCTGAGCATAACTTGGAGCAAAAGTGCAACTTTTGAAGAATGAACTGAAAACTCATATTTTGTTCTAAAACAGTGTTTGGATGTGATAACAAGCTGTTTTATCATGTTTGTAAGGTTACACATGCATTTCCTAACAAGTAGGTAAGGCTTGCATTAAGGCGTTCAAAACAGCGTTTGCTGGCGTTGTAAGAGCTCTAAACAGTGTTTCTGAGCATAACTTGGAGCAAAAGTGCAACTTTTGAAGAATGAACTGAAAACTCATATTTTGTTCTAAAACAGTGTTTGGATGTGATAACAAGCTGTTTTATCATGTTTGTAAGGTTACACATGCATTTCCTAACAAGTAGGTAAGGCTTGCATTAAGGCGTTCAAAACAGCGTTTGCTGGCGCTGTAAGCGCTCTAAACAGTGTTTCTGAGCATAACTTGGAGCAAAAGTGCAACTTTTGAAGAATGAACTGAAAACTCATATTTTGTTCTAAAACAGTGTTTGGATGTGATAACAAGCTGTTTTATCATGTTTGTAATGTTACACATCCATTTTCTAACAAGTAGTAAGTCTTGCATTAAGGCGTTCAAAACAGCGTTTGCTGGCGCTGTAAGCGCTCTAAACAGTGTTTCTGAGCATAACTTGGAGCAAAAGTGCAACTTTTGAAGAATGAACTGAAAACTCATATTTTGTTCTAAAACAGTGTTTGGATGTGATAACAAGCTGTTTTATCATGTTTGTAATGTTACACATCCATTTTCTAACAAGTAGTAAGTCTTGCATTAAGGCGTTCAAAACAGCGTTTGCTGGCGCTGTAAGCGCTCTAAACAGTGTTTCTGAGCATAACTTGGAGCAAAAGTGCAACTTTTGAAGAATGAACTGAAAACTCATATTTTGTTCTAAAACAGTGTTTGGATGTGATAACAAGCTGTTTTATCATGTTTGTAATGTTACACATCCATTTTCTAACAAGTAGTAAGTCTTGCATTAAGGCGTTCAAAACAGCGTTTGCTGGCGCTGTAAGCGCTCTAAACAGTGTTTCTGAGCATAACTTGGAGCAAAAGTGCAACTTTTGAAGAATGAACTGAAAACTCATATTTTGTTCTAAAACAGTGTTTGGATGTGATAACAAGCTGTTTTATCATGTTTGTAAGGTTACACATGCATTTCCTAACAAGTAGGTAAGGCTTGCATTAAGGCGTTCAAAACAGCGTTTGCTGGCGTTGTAAGAGCTCTAAACAGTGTTTCTGAGCATAACTTGGAGCAAAAGTGCAACTTTTGAAGAATGAACTGAAAACTCATATTTTGTTCTAAAACAGTGTTTGGATGTGATAACAAGCTGTTTTATCATGTTTGTAAGGTTACACATGCATTTCCTAACAAGTAGGTAAGGCTTGCATTAAGGCGTTCAAAACAGCGTTTGCTGGCGTTGTAAGAGCTCTAAACAGTGTTTCTGAGCATAACTTGCAGCAAAAGTGCAACTTTTGAAGAATGAACTGAAAACTCATATTTTGTTCTAAAACAGTGTTTGGATGTGATAACAAGCTGTTTTATCATGTTTGTAATGTTACACATCCATTTTCTAACAAGTAGTAAGTCTTGCATTAAGGCGTTCAAAACAGCGTTTGCTGGCGCTGTAAGCGCTCTAAACAGTGTTTCTGAGCATAACTTGGAGCAAAAGTGCAACTTTTGAAGAATGAACTGAAAACTCATATTTTGTTCTAAAACAGTGTTTGGATGTGATAACAAGCTGTTTTATCATGTTTGTAATGTTACACATGCATTTCCTAACAAGTAGGTAAGGCTTGCATTAAGGCGTTCAAAACAGCGTTTGCTGGCGTTGTAAGAGCTCTAAACAGTGTTTCTGAGCATAACTTGCAGCAAAAGTGCAACTTTTGAAGAATGAACTGAAAACTCATATTTTGTTCTAAAACAGTGTTTGGATGTGATAACAAGCTGTTTTATCATGTTTGTAAGGTTACACATGCATTTCCTAACAAGTAGGTAAGGCTTGCATTAAGGCGTTCAAAACAGCGTTTGCTGGCGTTGTAAGAGCTCTAAACAGTGTTTCTGAGCATAACTTGCAGCAAAAGTGCAACTTTTGAAGAATGAACTGAAAACTCATATTTTGTTCTAAAACAGTGTTTGGATGTGATAACAAGCTGTTTTATCATGTTTGTAAGGTTACACATGCATTTCCTAACAAGTAGGTAAGGCTTGCATTAAGGCGTTCAAAACAGCGTTTGCTGGCGCTGTAAGCGCTCTAAACAGTGTTTCTGAGCATAACTTGTGGCAAAAGTGCAACTTTTGAGGAATAAAAAGAAAACTCATATTTTGAATGAAAACAGTGTTTGGATGTGATAACAAGCTGTTTTATCATGTTTGTAATGTTACACATCCATTTTCTAACAAGTAGTAAGTCTTGCATTAAGGCGTTCAAAACAGCGTTTGCTGGCGTTGTAAGAGCTCTAAACAGTGTTTCTGAGCATAACTTGGAGCAAAAGTGCAACTTTTGAAGAATGAACTGAAAACTCATATTTTGTTCTAAAACAGTGTTTGGATGTGATAACAAGCTGTTTTATCATGTTTGTAATGTTACACATGCATTTCCTAACAAGTAGTAAGGCTTGCATTAAGGCGTTCAAAACAGCGTTTGCTGGCGTTGTAAGAGCTCTAAACAGTGTTTCTGAGCATAACTTGGAGCAAAAGTGCAACTTTTGAAGAATGAACTGAAAACTCATATTTTGTTCTAAAACAGTGTTTGGATGTGATAACAAGCTGTTTTATCATGTTTGTAAGGTTACACATGCATTTCCTAACAAGTAGGTAAGGCTTGCATTAAGGCGTTCAAAACAGCGTTTGCTGGCGCTGTAAGCGCTCTAAACAGTGTTTCTGAGCATAACTTGGAGCAAAAGTGCAACTTTTGAAGAATGAACTGAAAACTCATATTTTGTTCTAAAACAGTGTTTGGATGTGATAACAAGCTGTTTTATCATGTTTGTAATGTTACACATGCATTTCCAAACAAGTAGTAAGTCTTGTATTAAGGCGTTCAAAACAGCGTTTGCTGGCGCTGTAAGCGCTCTAAACAGTGTTTCTGAGCATAACTTGTGGCAAAAGTGCAACTTTTGAGGAATGAAAAGAAAACTCATATTTTGAATGAAAACAGTGTTTGGATGTGATAACAAGCTGTTTTATCATGTTTGTAATGTTACACATCCATTTTCTAACAAGTAGTAAGTCTTGCATTAAGGCGTTCAAAACAGCGTTTGCTGGCGCTGTTAGCGCTCTAAACAGTGTTTCTGAGCATAACTTGGAGCAAAAGTGCAACTTTTGAAGAATGAACTGAAAACTCATATTTTGTTCTAAAACAGTGTTTGGATGTGATAACAAGCTGTTTTATCATGTTTGTAATGTTACACATCCATTTTCTAACAAGTAGTAAGTCTTGCATTAAGGCGTTCAAAACAGCGTTTGCTGGCGCTGTAAGCGCTCTAAACAGTGTTTCTGAGCATAACTTGGAGCAAAAGTGCAACTTTTGAAGAATGAACTGAAAACTCATATTTTGTTCTAAAACAGTGTTTGGATGTGATAACAAGCTGTTTTATCATGTTTGTAATGTTACACATCCATTTTCTAACAAGTAGTAAGTCTTGCATTAAGGCGTTCAAAACAGCGTTTGCTGGCGCTGTAAGCGCTCTAAACAGTGTTTCTGAGCATAACTTGGAGCAAAAGTGCAACTTTTGAAGAATGAACTGAAAACTCATATTTTGTTCTAAAACAGTGTTTGGATGTGATAACAAGCTGTTTTATCATGTTTGTAAGGTTACACATGCATTTCCTAACAAGTAGGTAAGGCTTGCATTAAGGCGTTCAAAACAGCGTTTGCTGGCGTTGTAAGAGCTCTAAACAGTGTTTCTGAGCATAACTTGGAGCAAAAGTGCAACTTTTGAAGAATGAACTGAAAACTCATATTTTGTTCTAAAACAGTGTTTGGATGTGATAACAAGCTGTTTTATCATGTTTGTAAGGTTACACATGCATTTCCTAACAAGTAGGTAAGGCTTGCATTAAGGCGTTCAAAACAGCGTTTGCTGGCGTTGTAAGAGCTCTAAACAGTGTTTCTGAGCATAACTTGTGGCAAAAGTGCAACTTTTGAAGAATGAAAAGAAAACTCATATTTTGAATGAAAACAGTGTTTGGATGTGATAACAAGCTGTTTTATCATGTTTGTAATGTTACACATCCATTTTCTAACAAGTAGTAAGTCTTGCATTAAGGCGTTCAAAACAGCGTTTGCTGGCGCTGTAAGCGCTCTAAACAGTGTTTCTGAGCATAACTTGGAGCAAAAGTGCAACTTTTGAAGAATGAACTGAAAACTCATATTTTGTTCTAAAACAGTGTTTGGATGTGATAACAAGCTGTTTTATCATGTTTGTAATGTTACACATGCATTTCCAAACAAGTAGTAAGTCTTGTATTAAGGCGTTCAAAACAGCGTTTGCTGGCGCTGTAAGCGCTCTAAACAGTGTTTCTGAGCATAACTTGTGGCAAAAGTGCAACTTTTGAGGAATGA
>NW_027507577.1:0-7500 GCF_052324685.1 Brachyhypopomus gauderio
CAAGGGCAGTGACATGCAGGTAAAAAACTTAAGTCACAAAAAGATGGAAGGAAAAACAGAGAAGAGAAAAAGAGAAAAGATGAGTTAGACTGGGCGGTGGCTTGGTGGTGTTGTATCCCAAGGAACGTGAAGTAGAACTGTCCAAACTCACAGTGATTTCGAGGCAGGTTTCCTCATTTTGGGCCATTTGCGACGCTGAAACTGCCTAACGCCACAAGCAACGATAAGTCAGACTGTTGCCCGCCTCCCAGACTTAAGCAGGTGATTAGAGAGCCAATCAGAAGACCCAATAGCTTTAACATGTACAAATTAGCAGGCAGACGACACATGCAAGAGGTAGTGATAGTGAAGGAGACAAAGGTGCATAGAGAGAGAGACAGAGAGAGAGAGAGAGAGAGAGACAGAGAGAGAGAGAGAGAGACAGAGAGAGAGGAGACAGAGAGAGAGAGAGCACTGTGCACTGCCCTCCATGGAATTAAAATAAATGAAGGAGAAGACAATGTAGACTGTCAAGAAATGTCCACTGCACATAAAGCAAAAAGCAAGTGATTCCCCTTTAATGAAGCTATCTGGCAGACCTGACAATTAGCAGAGGAACTCAGTGTAAACATGTCGACGGGACTGCTACAACCTAAAATTAACGGAGCTGACACTCTCCTTATTCTAACGAGTCCCACTCTCATTTTAGCCAAAACACTAAACAGTTCTAATCAGCTTCCAAAGCCAACTGGTCTTAGACTGGTCATGAGAGTCCTGTCTGGAGGTCCTGTCTCTGAGGTCTTCTCCTTCATTCTGTTATGAGCACCGCCACAATTTGGAACCTTCTTTGAAATCTTTCAGCAGTGCGGTATTTATCTGCACTCCACAAAAGTGTTGCAGGAGAACTGTTGATCAAATGGGTTAGTTGGGTTTTTAGACGAGCTAAATTAGTCACGCGCTACTCGACTTGAAATCATATCAAACGCAGTCAGCACAGATACCTGTATTCATCATAGCTGCTTCTCTCTTTACCTCCTGAAGAAGAGACAATATCGTTAGTTTGAGCTTGAAGACTTAGACACATTCACTTGCATTTTTTTTAACGATTTTAACAATCTCCAGGGCTAATTACATGATATTATGACTGCCGTTACCCGGGTCTGTGTGTACTAGGACTAGACGCTCTTTAGTATGGACGCTGCAATGCCCGTTAAGTATCTTTCCACTGCAGCTGAGCTTAAGATGAATGGTTTTTATTGTTATAATTGTTGTGTATAACAAAATATATATAGTTTCTGTGGTGACAAACAAAGAGACGTGTTTCTAAGCAAGAAGGAAGCACATTTATGTATAAAGGTTCAACAATATGGCCTGTTCTTTGAGTTATGATGACTTGAGCCACAGTCTGGTTGCTGCAGAAGACTGCAGGTTATGAAGCGTCCCAGCGAAGGCGAGGGCTATTGTTGTGGGAGTAGGGCTTTAGTCTAGCAGCCGAGCAGCTGAGAGACAAGGACAGGAAGCAAGGCAGGGCCAGGGTAGGGTGAGGATGAGGATGATGAAGACGCTCTCAGCACTGACGTATTGGGGGTGCCGCGTGTAATTTGGGAGCAAATATTTATTGTGTTTGTGTGTGTGACTCATGAACCTTTGTGCATGTGTGTATATGCATGTATAAGCATGTGTGCGTAACTCGTGCAGCTTTGGGTTTGTGTGAGTGTGTGTGTGTGTGTGTGTGTGTGTGTGAGTGTGTGAGTGGTGTGTGTGTGTGTGTGTGTGAGTGTGTGTGTGTGTGTGTGAGAGTGCTGTGTGTGTGTGTGTGTATGTGTATGTGGTGTGTGAGTGTATGTGTGTGTGTGAGAGTGTGTGTGTGTGTGTGTGTGTGTGTGTGTGAGTGTGTGTGAGTGTGTGTGTGTGTGTGTGTGTGTGTGTGTGTGTGTGTGTGAGTGTGTGTGTGTGTGTGTGTGTGTGTGTGAGAGTGTGTGTGTGAGAGTGTGTGTGTGTGTGAGGGTGTGTGTGTGTGTGTGGTGTGTGTGTGTGTGTGTGTGTGTGTGTGAGTGTATGTGTGTGTGTGTGTGTGTGTGTGTGTGTGTGTGTGAGGTGTGTGTGTGTGTGTGTGTGTGTGTGTGTGTGTGTGTGTGTGTGAGACTCACCCAGGTCCATGTTGCGTGTGCGTGGGTTACACTGTTTATGACCCTTGCAGCCTCGCAGTTCATGAGCTGAACATGAAGCTGGTTCAGAATGTGCCGAATCCAGCGTGTTCACTGCATTCATCAGCTATAAGCAGAGAGAGAGAGAGAGAGAGAGAGGGAGAGGGAGAGAGGGAGAGAGAGAGAGAGAGGAGAGAGAGAGAGAGAGGGAGGGAGAGAGAGAGAGAGGGAGGGAAAGAGAGGGAGACAAGAGACACACGCACACACACACAGTGTTTATTATGTTTTCAGTACAATTCCTAGTGTTTAAATTGTCCTCTCTTTTGATAGGTGGTAAGCCCTGACCTGGTATGGATCTGTATTGAGGTCAAAGTACTCCAGGAAGCCTGTAGCAAACTCGCAGAACAGGAGTTGTGTGTCTCATTAATAGTCCTCATGCACCAATAGGTGTTGTTATTGGCGCTGGTGCACGCTCAAAAGGATCCCACTGAAACAACAGCACAGCCAGAATGAGGGGAAGAGTTGTGTGTGTGTGTGTGTGTGTGTGTGTGTGTGTGTGGTGTGTGTGTGTGTGTGTGTGTGTGTGTGTGTGGTGTGTGTGTGTGTGTGTGTCATACAGGTCCAGAAGGGGGCAGTGGCCTGCAGTGCTGGTTGTCGTGGGTGAAGCAGGTGAGGCCGGGCATGCTGCACGTGTCGTTATTACGGAGACGCTTCAACAGTTTCCGCAGTGTTCTTCCTCCGCTTCTGCTCCATCAGCAGCCACGCCTTCTTATCTTTCTCCTGGCCTTTCCTACACACACACACACAAACACACACACACACACACACACCACCATCAGAGTCATGCCTTCTCCGGCCCTTAAAATCTCTCTCTCTCTCTAACACAGGCAAAACACACACACATATACACACACGCACACACATATGCACATAATATACCAACATACGCACACGCACCTGCCCTTAAAAACTCCTCTGTTTCTCTCTAACTCACGCAAACACACACCACACACACACACACACACACACACACACACACCACACACACACACACACACACACACACACACACACACACACGTTCATCTTTGCTCACCTGAATGGATGAATGCTGCCTGATTTATATTTTTTCAGTTTACTCTTGAACTTGGACTTGTAGCTGAAACATATCAGTAAATCCCATTTACATGAGCTACACAACCTTTACAATTTTTACCATATTGTAAGTGGACCTATCAGCTGTCACCCTTACATGTATTTGTTGCTGTCACACTCCTCTGGTCGCACTTTCTTCAGGTGACCCCTGACTCTCTCAGGTTCTTAATCTTTGTCTGTAGCGTCTCAATCTGGAGAATATAGAGACCGTGTTCTCCATGTACTGGATCAAGGACCCAACAGGACCGCTTCTAAATCTGGTATCAATGTTCAACATTATATTTCACCTGCTTCTCAGGTATTATCAGGACCTGTACAATCTGAAGGAATTGGTCATGTAGAAACAGTATTTTGGATGTTATTCCACACATATTTATGCTGTTCTACCTAACGGCACGTTTGTCAAGTCTTAATTGAATCAACAGAGCGTCAGTGTGAAACTGACATTTACAAATATAAGATATTTGTTTTTCGTGATATATGAGAACAGCAGGGCCTTTTAACTGCACACACCTGTGAGAGTTAGTGTGTACATTTTTCATTTTACATCAGGGCCAAGAAATTTTGCCTTGTATGGTCAACATTTGAGAAAACCTCTCACTTTTTACAGGAATTTGATGAATGCCACACTATCTTCAAACTTTGCAGATAACATCAGACTGCCTTTACATATTTGTCTGTAACTGTTTTGGTATGAACATAGTAATGTTTGGTATGAACATTCCTGATTTTTCCATGTAGGTGCAAAACACAAGGCATGCAAATATTAGCAAATAGGAAACTTTACCCAGTAGAGCTTCCCTAATTGGTGAACAATTTGTCTCAAACGGTACAATTTTCCAGTATGTGAGACTGAATAGGTCTGTCTGTCTGGGTCAAAATCAGACAAACTACGATAGTTTCAGTAATATGACTCAAAAATGTCATACTGGTACCCATTTGATTATTCATGAGTTTTAACTGTTTATGAAAAATATGCTAACTTCCTGAAATACTACTTTGACAAATTTTCTTAAAGATTAATAAAAGATTCATGTCAGCCATATTGATTTAAAAATTCGTAATGTTTTGATAATTATTGAGGTTCAGACTCTTGTGAATATTTTTGATTGTGGTTATAGGGTGAAAACCTGCAAAAGTAGGATTTGCATATTATGTAAATCAGAGCAAAACAAATGAGTGGAGCTTAACATTATATTGGAAATCTATTTATTTAGTTTGATCCAAGCAATGTTCTGATGTGGAATATCTTCAGGAATATATTTACAGTTAAAAAATGTTAAAGGCTGCATTACTGCACCACCTTCATGCCAATGAAGGTCCCTTTACTCGCCTGAGTCATTTGACACCTGCGTCACCTTACTGGAAGGGTAGACCTTTGGCCCTTACTGTCTTGGCCGTTTTGTTTTACCCAAGTAAATAGTGAGAAGATGAGAAAAATCGAAAGAACAATGAGTTTTGAGCTCGACATGCTTGAACTGCTGTAAACATGTGAGCATGTGTGTGCATGTGTATTGCAGGTGCACGTGTACACTGTGGGTGTGTGGTCTACCTCGTGTACACTGTGGGTGTGTGGTCTACCTCGTGTACACTGTGGGTGTGTGGTCTACCTCGTGTACACTGTGGGTGTGTGGTCTACCTCGTGTACACTGTGGGTGTGTGGTCTACCTCGTGTACACTGTGGGTGTGTGGTCTACCTCGTGTACACTGTGGGTGTGTGGTCTACCTCGTGTACACTGTGGGTGTGTGGTCTACCTCGTGTACACTGTGGGTGTGTGGTCTACCTCGTGTACACTGTGGTTGTGTGGTCTACCTCGTGTACACTGTGGGTGTGTGGTCTACCTCGTGTACACTGTGGGTGTGTGGTCTACCTCGTGGTCTATGTGAAGTTTATGATCCTTCCATGCCTGCAGTGATCTGTACAGTCCGACATCACATTTGACTGTATCGTTGGCCAAGATGGCACACCTTGGAATAAAACGACAGCAGCTCTTAAACATAAACATAAGCACAGCAAAACACACATGCACACAACCCCTGCAAACGTTACTGCAATGTGGTTTACTCATACACACATATACTCTCTCACCTGTGGGTGACTTTAATAGATGAGGGCACTGCCAGGCTGTTGGTGATTTGAGGTTCCGTTATTGGGCCCATCCCACTGAACCCCTCCTCTTCCTGTTGGGCGTGACTCAGGTTCTTGCTGTTGGCTGGCCGATAGCCATTCTCCAGTTTCACTGTGTATAAATCTCCACCCACCTTCCACGAGACAGCGCGCGCGTACCGGTTCCTGGAGTAACCCTTGATGGCCTTCAGTTCTGAAGTTCAGTTCAAACACACAAGAAAGGGTAATATTAGACTTTGTCCACTAGGGGGCAGTAGAGCATTAATGAAACTGTCAATGTGAGCAATAGGCGCAAGGAAAGAATCAGACCCTTCTGCACCTGGCTTGTTTTGCGTTATATTTCTGTCTGGACCTCTTTATGTGCATATATATATATATATATATATATATATTATATATATATATATATATATATATATATATATATATATATTAATATTTGTGCTGTCAAGTTTGTTTTTATTTGCATTCGGCGGGTGTACCGAGCTGTATAAATGTGGTTGGACCCTGTGTCTGTATTCCACCTACTTTTCTTGGACAACAGTTTCTTCTTCAGGGCACTGAGCCTGTTGTTTCTGAAGTCACAGTTGCAGCCATCAGGTTCCGTGTCAGCATGAGCTCTTGTGCTCCGTTGGTAGAGCTCGGACGGCACGCTGGACACACGCTGCCCCCTCGGGGAGGAGAGGCTGGCCATGCCCTTACACTTATACAGCCTCAACTTCCCTGCCGAGTCCTCCACACACTGCCACTTCTACAGAGAAGGAGAAATGGAGCCTGTATCTACAGAGGTACACGTATACAATCAAACCAAGACCTAAGCAGGCATATATATATACACACACGTACACAGAGATAAACGCCTCCTGGATTTGTTTTCTGTTTATTTTCTGAAGGCGTTTTTTCTCACTAATGAGCTATGTTTATCTCACACCCTTGACACGAGGAGTGCAGGTGAAACCCTGAAAGCCAGCGCCTGGTCGCGCGCTCGCCTCGTGCACGTCTGGCTGTGTCGATTAAGCGGTGAAAATTACCTCCTCGCTCCTTCTCTGTCGTCTATAATTACCGCGCTATGCCACATCTCCTCGTTAAAAGCCTCGTTAATGAAGAACTGAAGTTCCTCGCTCTTCGTCTAATGCACTGCCGCTCGGTTTCTGTCAGGTCGTTAAGAGCGAGGCAAAGAAAACACGTCCACGGTTCAACGTCCCGCATATGAAGAAAAAGAGGGAAATCAGAAACGTACCGAAAATAGTGGCCGTGACACAGAATTAATTTTTTGGGGAAGGTGCTATACCAAAATAACGACACCTGTTTTATCTAATTAAACGAGCAACCAGTAAAATCTTAACAGCTAATGCAGCTCAGTCCCTTGATATGACATGAGGAACGGGTGAATGTCTGGGGACCCTTCTAAATACTTTTACATTAACAGGAAACACGGACGTAGTTTTGGGGGGGGACGGGGGGGACATGTCCCCCCCACTTTTTCAAAAGCCGGTTTTGGTCCCCCCCAGTTTTTACAGTTAAAACCAAATATTTAAGTAGCGACGAAGTCATGTCCCCCCCACTTTTTAACGGTTAAAAAAACAATATCCAAATAGCGACAAATCTAGCACTAGGATCATGCAGCTCCGAGCTCCCCCCCCCCCCCCTCGCTCAACAATTTTTGTTCACAGCGCTCAACAATTTTCATTCAACCCCCCCCCCCCCCCCCCCCCCCCCCCCGCTCAACAGTTCGCCACCCCAGGTTGTGTCCCCCCCACTTATGAAATCAAAACTACGTCCATGACAGGAAATCATGTTCAACAGCTTTAATTGCTAAAGTTAAAGTGAATAGAATCTTACTAAAAGTGCATATATTCTGTGAATATATATTAAATGAGCAATTATTCTCTCTCTCTCTCTCTCTCTCTCTCTCTCTCTCTCTCTCTCTCTCTCTATTGTGTTGATTGTGTTGATTCCACTAATTTTACCTGGATTGCTAATTAGAAAATCTAGCAAGCTTGAGCAAAATCCTGCTGAGGACTTTTAATCGTGGCACCTGGAATTGACAGCACTAATATATATACATACATACACACACGATAATTTGAC
>NW_027507577.1:15000-32270 GCF_052324685.1 Brachyhypopomus gauderio
TCTCTCAGTTAAAAACACTCAGGTACACTTAATAGCCATCACACTGGGCTGCAGTGTGGAGAGATCACCGTGAACACTGACACACACACACACACACCGTCTGTTTGGTCTGCTTTTGTTTACTCCACTTTGACTAAACCAAATCTCATCAAAGTGCCAGACTCCCTCTCACCCTAACACACTCACAGATGCCCACGCTCTCTCATCTGTCATACTATTGCTCTAGGTCAGAGAATAAAATAACCTCTCTCTCTCAGTGAAAGAGTTCAGTGAAAGTTCTATTTAACTTTGCCTTTATCACTCCATTTTCCCTCTGTTCTCTAGTCCTCATCTATTTTAGTGGTCTACACATAACCCTTTTAATCCCTTCAGGTCTCTTCCTCTCCCTCTCTTTCAATCGCTCCCCCCCTCCCTCCCTTTCCTTCCGTGTCTCTCCATCTCTGTGTCTCTGCCTCTCCCTCTCTCTGTCTCACTCTTCACCTCAGCTCTGGTTCCTGTAAGACCCTTTCTCTCTTGTAAAGAAGAAATATGTGAGTGTGGGGAGAGACCTGAGGTTTGATCTTGGCATCTCACAGCTCCACTCCTCCCTCCGTCCTCTCCACAGCACCGGAGAGAGGGGAGGAGGGGCGGAGAGGAGGAGGCGGTGAGCACCGTGGGAGTACTGTGTAAAAGGAGCTGACGCTAGCAGGCTAACCTCTATCCCCTCATAACACTCTAATCCAGGAGCCAATCCAGGAGCAGAGAGCGGTTAATCAAACCCATACACAGGGTCAAAACACCAAAGTGGAGAAGGGGGTTCAGAGGGAGAATTTTACCCCCAGTGGGAGATCCATTAGAGAAGGCAGGGGAGCAGGTTTGGGGTCAAGCAGAGGGGGATGCTGTATAGCGTGACGGAGCAAATTGCAAGAATAACTGTACTGGTGGAAGTTCATCAGGGGGTCCAGCTTCTCATGGAGAGCCTGTGGTTACGCTGTAACAGGACGATGGGAAGCTTCACAGCACATCCAGAAAAGTATTACAAAACAGTGCAGGGGAAGAGAGAGACGCGTGGTCTCAAACAGACCTGAGTACCAGTGAGCTGAGGACAATCGGGAGAGTTTGAAGTGCTGTGGACGACCCGCACCAGACTGAGAGAAATCGCAACGTGGAGAATAAGGCAGTTTGTGGGTGTGATGGAGAGAATAGATAAGAGAAATAAACCTTCACACAGGCCCACACATACGCTGGAACATGACAACACAGTTGGCACTTTGGTAGGTTAATAGATATTTCTGACAAACAGTGAAGAAACAGATTGTAACAAGCGTCTCTTTTCTGTGACGAACTTAAAAAAGCCTATTAGTGTAAAGCAGCCTAAAAAATATACAACGCACGCACGCACGCACACACACACACACACACACACACACACACACACACACACACACACACACACACACACACTGTTCTTTTGAAGCATCCATTAAAACACTTCACCGTCGCCTCTTCAAACGGCATTAAAGTCCCAGCAGCTTATCATGTGCTTTAGAATTCACACGTCTTTGTGCTTCTCCAACAGAAGACGAGCGTGTGCCTCCCCACATCCTGGTCCTTCTTTAATGACGCAGCGATCCGCTCTCACGTCGGTTCTGACTGCTCCATCTGGCCTTAGACTTGGACACCGTGTCACGAGATTCATATTGGTCTCCGTTTCTACTTCATAAAGACAGACCGCGACACCCACAAAGAGAACGAATCCAGCCCCGGGATCTCCTACACACATATGCACATATTCATGCATATTCATATGTTGGTTTTTAAAATATTTACATATACCTTATACACCATTCCTGTAACGGTGAACGTGATGTAGTGTGGAGAGTAAATGCAGGAATGTGAATGTGCGTTGTGCGTGTTGGGGGAGAGGGAACACTGTAGAGGGGGGGGAGAGCGAATCTGCTCAGTGCAAAACAACAGCAGTAACAGGTGTGTGTGTTTGTGTGTGTGTGGGGGGGGGGGTGTCTGCAAAAATACAAGATGCAAGATGCATGTGTGTGCAGAGAGACAAAAGAAATAAAAACGAAGCATGAATGAAACTAATGTATATGTGAGGGGGGATAGAGAGAGAGAGAGAAGGGGAGAGAGAGAGAGAGCGAGAGAGAGAGAGAGAGAGAGAGAGAGAGAGAGAGAGAGAGAAGGGGGGGGAGAGAGACAGAAAGGCACAGAGAGAGACAGAGTGAGAGAGAGAGAGAGAGAGAGAGAGAGAGAGAGAGAGAGAAGGGGAGAGAGAGAGACAGAAAGGCACAGAGAGAGAGAGATGGAGCGAGAGAGAGAGAGAGATAGAGAGAGAGAGAGAGGGCCAATCTGTTAGTAAAGCAGAAATCTGGCATGTAGGTCAGGAGAAATGGGGCCAGTGAGTGTGGCTGTGGTGGCGATGCTGCAGTGTGCTCTAAGCGCCTGTAAGTGCTCTCATGTGGATTATCCTGGACAGTGGACAGAAGAAACTGTACATCCCCAACAGCTGTTTGATGTCATTACACGGATTCTCATCTATTAGTTTGTGCGAGTGTGTGTGCTGTCTTGTATACGCCCAACTGAAACAGCCGTCCTGTAGCTAGACCACAGTGACTAACACACAAACCAAGCAGAATTCAACAACACAACGGAACTATGAGTGAGGAACTCACATGTGTTGGGATGCGTTGGGGAATGCGGTGGTGTACTGGGGGGCCGCGTCCTCTGGGCCATGGGGAGCGGCGTGACTGATCACCATCATCACTGGCCTATGAGGGTACATCTTCTTGGACATACGGAAGTAACTGATGCTGTCATTGGTTATGAGGTCTGTCAGGTAGTCCTGTGTGAGATGGCAGGGCACACAACAGAGATGTGCTTCAGACAAAGACTAGGAAATGACTAGGAAAGATACACACATACACAAAGAAGGAAACGGAACAGCTCTAAAGCAAAGAAATAATCCACATATTACATATTTTTTTCTTGTCCTTATTAGCAGATCTCAATACAACTGATATATTTTCTTACATATTTATACAAAATAGATATCCCACACACACACACACACACACACACACACACACTATATTGCCAAAATTTTTCGGTCACCCATCCAAATGACCTAGGCATGCAGACTGTTTTTACAAACATTTGTGAAAGAATGGATCGCTCTCAGGAGCAACAAATCCAGTCATGAAATTTCCACAGTCACCTGTCAGCTGTATTAAAAGAAAATGGAAGTGTTTGGGAACTAAAGCAACTCCGCCACAAAGTGGGAGGCCACGTAAACTTCACAGTGCGACGAGGTCACCAACTTTCTGCACAGTCAGTCACTACAGACATCCAAACTTCATGTGGCCTTCAGATTAGCTCAAGAACAGTGCGCAGAGAGCTTCATGGAATGGGTTTCCATGGTCGAGCAGCTGCATCCAAGCCATACATCACCAAGTGCAATTCAAAGCATCGGATGCAGTGGTCTAAAACACACCGCCACTAGACTGTAGAGCAGAGGAGATACGATCTCTGGAGTGATGAATCACGCTTCTCCATCTGGCAATCTGATGGATGAGAACAGTACTTGTCTGACTGCATTGTGCCAAGTATAAAGTTTGGTGGAGGGAGGATTATGGTTTAGGGTTGTTTTTCAGGAGCTGGGCTTGGCCCCTTAGTTCCAGTGAAAAGAACTCTGAATGCTTCAGCATACCAAGACATTTTGGACAATTCGATGCTCCCAACTTTGTGGGACCAGTTTGGTGCTGGCCCCTTCCTCTTCCAACATGGCTGTACACCAGTGCACAAAGCAAGATCCATAAAGATATGGATGCAGAGTCTGGTGTGGATGAACTTGACTGGCCTGCACAGACTCCTGATCTCAACCAAATAGAACACCTTTGGGATGAAATAGAGCGGAGACTGAGAGCCAGGCCTTCTTGTCCAACACCAGTATGTGACCTCTCAAATGCGCTTCTGGAAGAATGGTCAAAACTCCCCATAAATACACTCCTAAACCTTGTGGACAGCCTTCCCAGAAGAATTGAAGTTGTTCTAGCTGCAAAGGGTGGACCAACGTCATATTGAACCCTATGGATTAGGAATGGGATGTCACTTAAGTTCATATGTGAGTCAAGAAAGGTGAGCGAATACTTTTGGCAATATAGTTCTTCTTCTTCTTTCGGCAATTCCCGTTTAGGGGTCGCCACAGCGGATCAAACTCCTCCATCTGGCCCTGTCCTGAGTGTCCTCCACTGACACACCAGCCACTCTCATATCCTCTACCACTTTTAGCAATATAGTGTATATACAGTTTATATATAGTTTATAACCAAAGTGGGTCTAATATACTCCACTATGTAAACAGATAATCTCCAAAAGAATTAAGAGCTGGTGAGCACACATATGCAGTGAGTGCAGACACACACACACACACACACACACACACACACACACACACACACACACACACACACACACACACACACACACACACCTGTGGGTAGTTATAGCCATGCTTCTCACGGACGCCGTTCCTGCAGATGGTGTAGTTGTAGAAGCGTGAGTTCTTCACCATGCCCACCCACTCTCTCCAGCCGGGGGGAACATAGCTGCCATTATACTCATTGAGATACTTCCCGAAGAATGCTGCACACACACACACACACACACACACACACACACACACACACATTAGGTCACATAAGGTCAGTGAGCAAGACCTTAATGATCCTGTCTCTGAGTTGTAGAATTATTGCCATAAGATATTTCTCCTTCTTCTAGATACGCAGCATTAAGTCTGACTCAGCAAATCGAGCTCTGTCACATCACTCAGCTAATGGAACAGCTGGGGGCCATTAACAACCATTCAGATATAGATCCAGATTGACTTCACTGATTCCAATAACCTGGACTCCCAAACGCACCTCCATGTGGCCACAATCATGACTCATCACAACGAGAACACGGCAAAATCTGCAGCGTCACTACAGACATTTCCAGCACTTCAGTCAATCTTTAGGTTTTAGGCTTGAGACAATGCAACTATGTAAAATACAGATGGTCAACACACACACACACACACACACACACACACAAACGCACGCATACAACGAGGTCAATACACACACGCACGCAAACAAAGAGGACAAAGCTCTCTGGGTGGATTAGAGAGATGATTCGATGATGTTGATATTGCAGAGATGACATTAGGTAGGATGTCAGTGCTTTCCTGTCTAAATGTGCTAAGTCCATCTCTCCTAAAGAAAGTGCATTCTAATGGATTACTCTAGCTACTAAGAGCTGACTCACTGCCAGGTGTGTGTGAGTGTGTGTCTCTGTTGCATGTCATGCCTTTTCCGGGAAGTGTTCACAGACACTGAAAAAAACTAATCTGATACAAATTGTCTTTAAGAGCAGTTTGTCAGCAGGCAAGTGTGCTCAAAGTGTGTTTCTGACAGTGTCTGAGACTGCAGTACCTGTCAGACAGAGTCTCCAATAAGTGCGTTTGAAAAGGTCACCACACGTCTGTTTACTATGATATAACAGCACTTAGGGGGCAAAATCAATTCAGCCAGAATGAAAGAAAAGGAGCTGCATGAAAAATGTGTTCCTGTATATCACGACATCATCACTCACGCGGCAAGACCAAAACAACTCAACCCCTGTAGTTCAGCTGATACTCACCCCTGTGTGTGTAATCACTCCTGCTTGTGTTCATGCTGGTTACGTGTGTATTTTGTGCAGAATAATGTAGCAGTGATTATATCTGAGAGAGCATGTACGGTTTGAAAAATGTGTGTGTGTGTGTGTGTGTGTAAGTGCACCTGAAGACGCTAGACTCCACCCCTCTCTGGTCCAAAGTAAAAACAGCAGGGACTTTCCTCCCTAATTCACTAATCAGTGTCTCACAGCTCAGATCTAAAGATATAATTCTGTCACATATCAGAGTCTGGCTAAATTAGTCAGTAGGCATTAGACATGGAGACACGTACACACACACACACACACACACACACACACACAAACACACACACACACACACAGAGCAGAGCGCCCTTATTCAGTCCCTCACAGCGGTATCTAATCTTTAAAAGAACTTGTGCACTGTTCATGTTCGGACTGCAGTATGACACTGTCTGCTCATTACACAGTGCCATACTAGACAGTCTGATGCTCCTGCTGTTCCTGGGTCTTCCACTCACTGCTGAGACACCAGCTCCTACTACGGCCCGCTGTTACCACAACGACACGGTCAGCACCACAGAACCTCCCCGCTGGACTCACACAACATACTGGTCTGAAGCGCATGAGAACACATTCAAAGGTTTTATCAGTGTTATCAGTAACAGTGGAAAATGTGACACAGCCCTCCCAGGACTGGGACCAAATTCACCTGTAAAGAGCATGGTTGACTTACATGATATACATATATTTATAATAATAATAATATTTTGATTATTATGATGTTGTTGTTTTTGTTTTGTATATTTTAGTTCATGACTGGAAATCCACTTAGTGTTTTCCTTACCCGGCGTCTAGTTTCAGAACACAAAGCCCTGGATACCCGGATGCTCTGTACCACATGTCAGTATTGATCGCACGACCACATTTTACTATGAATATTAATCATGTCACGTCCGTTCAAAGTAGTATTCAGACCAAATATTCCTGCCCAGTAGAACAGAATTCCTCCAGCAGGATCCTACATTCACTCCACATTTATCTGATGTCGGCTGCTTCCAAAGAATTTTACTGCCTCCTTTACTAGGTGAACAGTTCCACTGCATCAGGTAATCTGTGCCAGTCAGTGCAGGCAATACATATACACCTGTGTGTACGAATGGATACATGGCCGCATGTGTGGATGTGAGTGTGTGTGTGTGTGTGTGTGTGTGTGTGTGTGTGGTGGTGGTGGTGGTGCACCTGTCCTGTAACTGCCGTTGTTGGGCGCGGCTCGTGTGTGTGTGTGTGTGTGTGTGTGTGTGTGTGTGGTGGTGGTGCACCTGTCCTGTAGCCGGTGTTGTTGAGATAGACCCCAAACGTGCGCGGCTCGTGCTGTGCTTGCCAACTGGGCGAGGAACAGTTCTCGTTGTTGGTGTAGGTGTTGTGGTTGTGCGCGTATTTGCCCGTCAGCATGGACGAGCGAGACGGGCAGCACATGGGCGTGGTCACGAAGGCGTTGGAGAAGTGTGCCCCGCCCTGTTCCATGATGCGGCGTGTCTTGTTCATCACCTGCATGGAACCTGGGGGAGAGAGGGAGAGAGATAGCGGATGAGACAGAGCAAGGCAGAACTGAGACAAGATCGAGAAATGATAGCATGAGAAATAGGAGGGCCAGGGAAGAGACTGCAGGAGAAGAGTCCCAGTGAAGCAAGCGGTGCTCCTACAGTAACGTCATTAACAAATCCCACTGATTGTTCAGCAAATTATCCTGTTGATCAAGCAAGATCTCTCTCTCTCTCTCTCTCTCTCTCTCTCTCTCTCTCTCTCGTTATGGTACCAGCACCACAACAAGGCAGGATAAAGTTATGAGCTGATCCGTTCATGCAGCTCTCGTGAAAACATGTCTAGGTTAATCCTGCCAAAAGAGCTAGGGTTAGAAGTTGATGATATATGTCTGAGGGACTTGGGTGTGATCTTTCAAACGATGGAAAATTGATGTTTTTCTGTGGATGACTGCATGGAATGAAATAGAAAATTCAAAGAGGGGAGGAATACGTTTGATTAGATTTGAAAATAAAATAAAATGTGGTTCCATGAACAAGCATAATTTGATAGACCTTCTTCTCCTTGTCTTTCTTTCTGTTTCAGTCTCTCTATCCCTCTCTTGCTCACTCTATCTCTCTCTAACAAGACACACACACAAACCAGACTGACTGATGCATGCAGAGACAGGAAGCTTGAATTCACTTGGCCTTTTCATACATGATCCCCAAACCTCCGCAAATCCATACTGAAAGGCCAACAACATGCACACACACACACGCGCACACGCACACACACACACACACACACACACACACACATACACACACACACGCACACATATGAAATGAGAAATGAAAAAAAGAAAATGAAACCCCCGCTGCACATAACTTGTAAATGTCAGAATGGACTCCTTAAAATCGAATTTTGCAACAGCACCATAGGTTCTAACCTCTATAAAATTCATATTTACTGATCAAAACAACTCCTTTGCATCTAATTATTTATGCTCATTAGGATGTGTGTTGGAACACTAGTCAGGATGTTCAGACGAGATTTGAGATTTTGATGCAGACAAAGGGAAGAGAGGAGACGTCCGATGCGAAATAAGAAGAGATGAGGAGAATATGGAAGCGTTTGACACCCCCAGCTCCACTAGAGCCATGCAACGAAGAACCACGTGCCTGTGAAGACGCTAGGCTCCGCCCCGCTCTGTTCCAAACTAAAAACAGCAGGGACTTTCCTCCCTAATTGTATCAGCTCTCACGGCTCTAGCAGATCTAAAGATATATTTCTGTCACATATCAGAGTCTGGCCTAAATTAGTCAGTAGGCATTAGACAAGGAGAGACACACACACACCTAAACACACACACACACACACACGAACACACAAACACACACGCACACCACCCACACACTCCCACACACAGAGCAGAGCGCCCTTATTCAGTCCCTCACAGCGGTATCTAATCTTTAAAAGAACTTGTGCACTGTTCATGTTCGGACTGCAGTATGACACTGTCTGCTCATTACACAGTGCCATACTAGACAGTCTGATGCTCCTGCTGTTCCTGGGTCTTCCACTCACAGCTGCCTCAATTAGCACCAGCTCCTTCTGCGTCCCGCTATTTCAAGCTCGCGGTGAGGGCCTTGGTTTTCATGGGCATGGTGCGAGCGCAGAAATGAAGCAAAAGATTGTGGCACAGGCACGTGTGGGTGTGGCAGGAACATTGTCTGCTATTTTCATGACTGCCATAGACGAGCTAATCCAGAGCACAGCAGTGAATTTACGAAAAAAAGCTGTGTAGAAGCAGGTGTGTTTAGACTGAATACATAACCAGCAGGTGTGTTTAGACTGAATACATAATCAGCAGGTGTGTTTAGACTGAATCCATAATCAGCAGGTGTGACTAGACTGAATCCATAATCAGCAGGTGTGACTAGACTGAATCCATAATCAGCAGGTGTGGTTAGACTGAATCCATAATCAGCAGGTGTGGTTAGACTGAATTCATAATCAGCGGGTGTGTTTAGACTGAATAAATAACACAGGTCAACAGCATTTTGGGGCCAAAGATATTTCAACGAATTTAGGGTAACTTTGGGGTGCTGATTCTGAATATGTCATCAGTTTTTCCAGATTGGCTCAAGTTTTTGAGATTTTTCGTGAAATGTGTAAAAAAAACACACTATGTGTGGTGCCCAAGACTTGTCGTGGTCCCCAAGCATAACCCCAAAATAGGCCAAATACACTTTTTTATGAAGTCTGTTATGTTTCTTCTATGTTTTTGCAGTGTATATTCACCACAAATGTAACAGAATGTGTCTGGATCGTTATTACAACTTCTTCTTGTGCTATAAATGCTATATGCTAATGCTATATAAGTGCTATAAATAAGATACCAAAAATCTCAAAAACTTGAGCCAATCTGGCAAAACTGATAGCATATTCAGAATCAGCACCCCAAAAATACCCCAAATTCATTAAAATATTTTGGGCACCAGTAAATTTTTTTTTTGTTGTTGACCTGTGTAATCAGCGGGTGTGGCTAGACTGAATACATAATCAGCGGGTGTGGTTAGACTGAATACATAATCAGCAGGTGTGTTTAGACTGAATTCATAATCAGCGGGTGTGATTAGACTGAATACATAATCAGCAGGTGTGTTTAGACTGAATACATAATCAGCGGGTGTGGCTAGACTGAATTCATAATCAGCGGGTGTGGTTAGACTGAATCCATAATCAGCAGGTGTGGTTAGACCAAATTCATAATCAGCGGGTGTGGTTAGACTGAATCCATAATCAGCAGGTGTGGTTAGACTGAATTCATAATCAGCGGGTGTGGTTAGACTGAATCCATAATCAGCAGGTGTGGTTAGACTGAATCCATAATCAGCAGGTGTGGTTAGACTGAATTCATAATCAGCGGGTGTGGTTAGACTGAATCCATAATCAGCAGGTGTGGTTAGACTGAATTCATAATCAGCGGGTGTGGTTAGACTGAATTCATAATCAGCAGGTGTGGTTAGACTGAATCCATAATCAGCAGGTGTGGTTAGACTGAATCCATAATCAGCAGGTGTGGTTAGACTGAATTCATAATCAGCGGGTGTGGTTAGACTGAATCCATAATCAGCAGGTGTGGTTAGACTGAATTCATAATCAGCGGGTGTGGTTAGACTGAATTCATAATCAGCAGGTGTGGTTAGACTGAATCCATAATCAGCAGGTGTGGTTAGACTGAATTCATAATCAGCGGGTGTGGTTAGACCAAATACATCAGCTGGTGTCTATAAATGACAAACATAAAATGAGGAAGCAGCCATACCTGTCAGGGAAGTACAGTCACCACAACAAAATATATGACATTATTACTATTGTTCACAATGATGAGAATAGAAATTACATTTACATAGTTATGATATGATTAATTATTTATATATTTAAATTTGAAAATTTTCCATTTGATTCACATTTAATAGTCAACAGAATGTGACTATTTAGCTAGTAATTGAGAGACACACTTTTAGTGTTGTGTTGTTTGAAAATCCCACTGTGAAATGGATGAAGTGAGGAAATTTCCATGATGCATGGAGAACGTTATGACAAGGATAAGGTGCAGCACACAGAAAGAGTGGAGTAGGGTGGATATCATGTCTACAATACCCCCAGGCGAACTGTCTGCCCGGGACAGCCCGGGGTTTTTAGAGTAATAAATGAAACCGAAGGAAGTAAAACCCAGGAATTAAAGGTTGGTCTTTGACGTGCCAGGCTGGGTCCCGGTGAAAATATCCTTTAGAATGGGAGGCTCTTCTCAGAGAGCAGGGCAACAATACTATTGATCTCATGACCCTACCCACAAGGTATTCAAGAGCAGGACCTTCAGGATAACTGACACTGATAGTGAAAACCAACTGAACACCACCACAGATTCAGAGCTGAAGCTGTGGATGCAAATTCTGCACAACATACAATTGTTCTCATCAAAGTGCCCCTGTTGGGATAGCCTATGCGTCATTTTAAAGTCACCAGCCAGCTGATAGATCCGTCGGACGGGATGTGACTCACCCAGCTCGATGTCCTGGTCGTCTGTGAGGATGAGGATGATGTTGGGCCGGATGTTGCGACGGTCGCGATGGAAGCGAGGCTTCAACCTCTGGCCGGACAGGAAGACGGAGGCGTGGGCCACCGCCACCACCACGGCCAGCAGCACCGCCCACCGGCATGTCTGCCCGCCCGTCATCACAGCAATAGCCTCCCGCCACTGGTGTCAACGTCGGGGCTCCCGCTCACTCTACCTGCAGCTTTGCCTCACAGCACCTGCAAGGGGGTAAAGGGTCAAAGTTCAAAGGTCAGGTAATTTTTCATTCTGCATTATATGCTCCGCTGCAGTGCCTCAACCTGGTCGTTAGGAGTAGCTGTTGATACGAGCTCATTCGAAGTCTCCTAACTAAACACTTCGCCTTCACTTTCTTGTTCTCATTCTCTCTGAAGGGCTCCACAAACAAAACAAAAAGTCCCCAATTTCAGTCATTCAGTGAACGTTTAAGGTCATGTGTAAGGTCATTCCGGGACCATCACTATGGACGCTGTCAGATTAAACATAAATCCTTGCCATGTCTTAGTCAGAAGATGTTTGATGGCGATTAGTCACTGCTCACATTGTTATGCGTGTTCATAAGTCTTTGGTGATGAAGGTCATGTAACTGTCAAAGGAGGCTACAGTTCTGTTTGAGGTGCTGGAGATTATGTGTTCAGAAGAGATACAGAAGAGAAAGGCTGCAGGGAGTCATGAGAAGAACAGCATGGGCTGTTCTTTATCCATTCACCCACCCTTTCCTGGGAGTCATGAGGAGAACAGTATGGGCTGTTCTTTACCCATTCACCCACCCTTTCCTGGGAGTCATGAGAAGAACAGTATGGGCTGTTCTTTATCCATTCACCCACCCTTTCCTGGGAGTCATGAGAAGAACAGTATGGGCTGTTCTTTACCCATTCACCCATCCTTTCCTGGGAGTCATGAGAAGAACAGTATGGGCTGTTCTTTACCCATTCACCCACCCTTTCCTGGGAGTCATAATCCTACTCCACTGATCTGCCTGACAGCTGAACCAGCAGTATCCTTCTCAGTATTGTTTATATGTGTGAGCTATCTGTCATCCTATTGGTAAACGTTAAGGAACATGTCATGGGGGAGTTGCAAGACTAGACTGGAAAAAAACACAGATTCTAACATGCTGGACTTTGCATCAGGGTATCTCAGTCTGATTCTGGCATAAGAGGGTATGATAAAAAGTTAAATGAACTAAGGCAGAAAGTCTCTATCTTTCCAACAAGCTCCAGGCTATCAGAGATCTGGCTATAGGCATACAGCTATGCACACAGTCACGGCACTTTGGAAAAATGAAATATCTTCCCAAAATACCTTCCCTCCTGTAATCCTGACATGTAATTCCATCACAAGGGGGGAGCACAAGTACATACATGTAGCGGGCCCAGAAAGAGCAGGTGAAGTGAAAAGGATTCTGCACGCTTGTGAAATGAATCGGATTTTACATGCTTGTGAAATGAACCCTGACGAACATGATTTTAATGAAACCCTTAACTCCCATTTCAGGACTGCACAAAAAATGCCAAGGTTACATTTTCTCTCGCTCCCTCTCTCTCTCTCTCTCTCTCTCTCTCTCTGTCTCTCTCTTAAGAATATTCAGTGAGCACACTGAAATATGATTACTTGGATGGACTGTATACACACTCACATGTACACACATGCACTCACACACCGCAGTATCGAGGGAAAACACACAACGCCACTTCATGCAGCGTCATCGTGTATTGGTCATTAATTATTCAGATGATGGGATCCCCCTCCATCCTACTAACCTTGAGAACAAACCCAGAGGGAGCCAGGTCTTAGTCAGGCCCACGCACTGCAATTCACATAGCACAAACCAACTGGAATACATATGAGATAGAGGGGGAGAGAGAGAAAGAGAGAGAGAGAGGGAGAGAGTTCAACAGCCCTATATAATCTCATGTAGACAGCACATTCTCATCAAACCAAAACAGTCATCGTGATGATAACCAGCTGGCTCAGAGTCATGCTTGATGAAGCTTGTCTAGAATGTGTTGAGCTTTTACCATTAAGAGGTTATCTATCACGCTGTTACCATTTAAAATGTCGCTACCACATTCACAGCAGCCTTTATCATAAAACGGACGATTAAATGTTTTCTTTCTTTCGTTTTTTTCTAATTAAACCTAAAAAAGGGCGAACAACAGATGTTTGTCATCAACTGTCTCAGATTAAATTTATCTGAATGTGTACATATAACAGGAAAAAGATCTGCTTACTTTTAATGTTCTTAATAAAACTTTAACACAGAAGTAGCTATCAGAAGTAGCTAACACACATGACTGCATGTGCATGTGTGGCGTGTGAAATTACGATTAACTCGACGGAGCGTTTAGCTACGGCTTACAAGCTGTGTGTGTAGCATCAGGGATGAGACGGTGGGCGGGGGGCAGGGATGGTGGTGGTGTGCACCGCACCGAGAGCGCTCGAGGAAGAGACGGAGCACAACAGGGGCGGAGTGAACCGCGCCAGG
Organism: Brachyhypopomus gauderio; assembly: GCF_052324685.1. Lineage (NCBI taxonomy): Eukaryota > Metazoa > Chordata > Actinopteri > Gymnotiformes > Hypopomidae > Brachyhypopomus > Brachyhypopomus gauderio. The sequence goes on from NW_027507577.1 coordinate 28,809, forward strand.
GATGGAAGACCAGAAGCACCTGTTAACCCCGCCGGGAGCACTCAAGGCCACTCACAGTGTCCAGGCACACGTTACTCATCTGTGTGTGCACGCGTGTTGTGCCTACACGTGTAAAATCCACAAAATTCCTCAAAGCTGAAAACTATGGAGTAATAATCCCTAACACATTATTTTATTTATTTATTTATACCAGGTTTACCATTTAAATAATTCAGTTTATTTTGCCTACGATGTAATTAGTACGATTAATGACATGAGAATTAAACTAAAAAATTATTTTACATTTAAAAAATTATAATAATAATAATTTAAATATTGTAATAAATAGATTTTGTTGATTTATTGATTGATTTATCAGTAATATATGGAATGAAAGAACATAACGATTATAGTATAAGTATATAAGAAAAATATTTGTTTTTCATGACAGTTTGAGTGTGATAGTTTTTATTCTTATACCATTTTAGACAAAACACACAGTCTTCTTTCATCTGTATTCTCACACTTTCTCACTCTCAACCTTGGCTATGTTGAACTTTCCACTCAGTGAGCTCTGAGAGATATCACGCTGGGAACGCTTTGGTCTAAAACATAATAGTTCACGAGTAGAGAGAGAGAGAGAGAGAGAGAGAGAGAGCGCCACAGTCCACAAAGGACTCACCCACTCCTGATTCTATTATAGGGCACAACTTGCACAACAGGAAACACCGCCCTACATATGAGCAATAAGCACAGGAAGACTAACACTGGGATGTGACACAATGCCTTAACCAAACACATCACATGTAAGCTCATTTAACATATGAACTTTAACTCCCATCACAAACATCTGTTGCTGTCAGAATGCAAAACAACAGCTTTTGTTCTCTGTATTGACTTTTCTAATCCACATTTTGTATCTCTAAAAACTTTATTTAGCATACTGACAAATAACAAAAGGAAAATGAATATATATACAATGAATTAATAATTTAAACAAAGATCAATCACACACAATGAATTTCATCATTCTAATAGAGCAACACCTTTGTCTGACAGAACACAGAACTTCGACCTTCCAGACAAGCACAACTTCAGAGCGAACACCGCAGCCCTGTCCTCTGGACTCGTCTCATTCCCATCTCACTCTCAGCTCTCTCTCCGCTCCTCCGTCTCCGCCGCACTCTCTGCCACTTGCTCGCTCCGGCTCCGCGGATCTCAGCTGCGAGCCGGCGCTTTCATCCCATCCCTCCCTCCCTCCGCACGGGTCCCCTCCGCCTCCGTCTCTCTCACCGGTCTGTAAGTACCTCATGGTATTGATGTGCAGGTGTGTCCTCTCAGCTCGGCATCCTGTGTGAAGATGGTCATATCCAGAGCCCGTGTGAGCAGGGGCTACGCTTGTATCCCCAACCTAATCCCTGATAACACGATATGGCTGCTGCACTCCTCTGTCTCTCTCTCCTTCTCTCTCTCTCTCTCTCCACTCTGTCTGTCTCTGCAGGTCGCTGTGCTCTCACTATATTCCTCCCTCTCTCGCTCTCTGTGCGCTCCTACACTCTCTCCCCTCCGCTCTCACTCACTTCTCTTCTCCCTCTTCCTCACAGACCCATCCTTCCTCCCTCTCTCGCTCAGCTGTTCTCTCTCTCTCTCTCTCTCTCTCTCTCTCTCTTTCTCACACACACACACACCTTTTTCCCTGTGCTTTATAATTCCCTCTCTTCTCTTCCAAGCCATCCAATCTCACAGAATTGATGTGTTGTAACCTTGAGGTCTGCTGTTTTCAATTTATCGCCCAACCAACCCCCCCCCCCCACTCCCCTCAACACCCCAAACCCCCCCCCCCCCCCCCCCCCCCCCCCCCCGCCCAGCCCCAGATGTGTCTCTCTCCAGAAAAGAGTTAACCGAGCGGCATGGCTGGTCACGGCATGGAAGGAACGCCGTCCCATCTGTGCCCTCCAAACAGAGACACCCATGAATAACCATCTCCACATGCTCTCGTATTCATTGCTATTTACTCGAATTAACGCAGTAAGCAGCTCCCAGTTTGAGAGCCCTCTTCATTCACATTTGCATGAATTACTGGGAAGAACAATGCTCCCAGCGTGAGCTCGCGACAGCTAGATTTATGTGAATATACCGCGTTTTATCCAAGCGAGAGCCTGGTTTATATTTGCCCGAATTACGGCGCTAACACACACATCACACGCGGCGGCTGCACCCAGATCTGGAGACTGGAGATGTGATTTGTGTTTGCCCGAGCTCGAGCTGGCATGTATTCAGCCACAGCCACAAATTATCTCCTGTTCTCAAAAGAGGGGAGGGTATAACAAATGGCTTCCTAACAAGGACTACACCAGATAAAATTTCCCTGCTTTACTCTTACATAATACTGAAAAATGAAGATGTGTTTTGGGATAAGCGAAGGCGATCTGTTAGAGCTCCAGAGTGAAGGGTTAGTCATGCAAGACTAGCAAGTGGAGAACTGACAAACAGCCAATTAAACTGCACATTTGGCATATTGGTAAAGGGAATGGATTTCATCATTCAGCTCTTGCAGGTTGAAATGGAATTACAACACTTCAATTACAACACTTCCACTAATTATGAGAGATCAAAGCAAGATCTGTAATGCTCTGTAAATGTATTACAGTAGGTAAATTACCATAATTCGTTAAGTAGCATATTTCAAAAAGAATGAAAAAAGAAAAACATCTTTGTTCATGTCAGTATACATGACAGAAAAGGAAAGCAAAACGCAGGAGAATAAGATTTTGGTCCAGTTGGCTTAATCTATTTAATGAACTTTGTCCAGTTGCTTTACTTATCACGTTGAAGTTGGAACTGCCAACCAGACAGTGTGTGTGTGTGTGTGTGTGTGTGTGTGTGTGTGTGTGTGTGTGTGTGTGTGTGTGTGTGTGTGTGTAGGGTGCAGGAGGCATTCTCAGCAGATACGTCCATACAGTAAGCAAGGTTTCCAAGGTGGATTAATAGAACGTGTGTGTGTGTGTGTGTGTATGGGTGTGTGTGTGTGTGTGTGTGTGTGTGTGTGTGTGTGTGTGTGTGTGTGTGAGAGAGAGAGAGAGAGAGAGAGAGAGAGAGAGAGACAGGAAGGTTAGAAGTGGTGGTCTCAGGAGATGATGGTACAGGTAATAAATGTGCAGTACAGTCTGAACAATTCAGTCACACATTCAGTTGGTTTAAACTCAGTTATCACAGTGTTAGTGTTTTAGAATGAGACAAGACAAGAACTGTTTTTTGTGCATATCATCATAATAAATGATGAATGATGATAAACCATACATGTTACTGTTGACAAACGACACGTCTTAGGGTGCCATATGTCTTTATCGAAGAAATTATTCAAACAATACAATAAAGGTAACTGTTGGAAAAGCTGTGTGAACATGCGCATGTTCAGTATCTAGCGTACCTTTACCCAAATGTTCCCTGTTTTGTCTCGCCTGTGCCCACAACTTGGTTCTA
>NW_027507578.1:5000-32148 GCF_052324685.1 Brachyhypopomus gauderio
CCCCCCCCCCCCCCCCCCCAACTCAGCGCCACGAGCCTCCGTATGCTGGAGAACTGTTGAGCTGAGCAGACAGTCCGTGAGGTTAAAGTTCAACCCTTTTCTACTCACAAGCAAAGCGCTTTCATCTTTAAACAGACTCTTGAAAGCGGCGGGAATCCGAGGCTAACGGCTTTAAGAGTGACTGAACACACGGGGAACCAATCAGGACGTGTGAGGTGTGTGTGCCTCAGAAGAAGTGTCCTTTAGTGTGACTGGGGGGAGACGGGCTGTGTGTGTGGGAGAGACGGGCTGTGTGTGGGGGAGAGACGGGCTGTGTGTGTGGGGGAGAGACGGGCTGTGTGTGTGGGGGGGAGACGGGCTGTGTGTGTGGGGGAGAGACGGGCTGTGTGTGTGGGGGAGAGACGGGCTGTGTGTGTGGGGGGGAGACGGGCTGTGTGTGTGGGGGGGAGACGGGCTGTGTGTGTGTGGGAGAGACGGGCTGTGTGTGTGGGGGGGAGACGGGCTGTGTGTGTGGGGGGGAGACGGGCTGTGTGTGTGGGGGGGAGACGGGCTGTGTGTGTGGGGGGGAGACGGGCTGTGTGTGTGGGGGGGAGACGGGCTGTGTGTGTGTGGGAGAGACGGGCTGTGTGTGTGGGGGAGAGACGGGCTGTGTGTGTGGGGGAGAGACGGGCTGTGTGTGTGGGGGAGAGACGGGCTGTGTGTGTGGGGGAGAGACGGGCTGTGTGTGTGGGGGAGAGACGGGCTGTGTGTGTGGGGGAGAGACGGGCTGTGTGAGACAGGCTCTGTGTGTGGGGGAGAGACAGGCTCTGTGTGTGGGGGAGAGACAGGCTCTGTGTGTGGGGGAGAGACAGGCTCTGTGTGTGGGGGAGAGACAGGCTCTGTGTGTGGGGGGGAGACAGGCTCTGTGTGTGGGGGGGAGACAGGCTCTGTGTGTGGGGGGGAGACAGGCTCTGTGTGTGGGGGGGAGACAGGCTCTGTGTGTGGGGGGGAGACAGGCTCTGTGTGTGGGGGGGAGACAGGCTCTGTGTGTGGGGGAGAGACAGGCTCTGTGTGTGGGGGAGAGACAGGCTCTGTGTGTGGGGGGGAGACAGGCTGTGTGTGTGGGGGGGAGACGGGCTGTGTGTGTGGGGGGGGAGACGGGCTGTGTGTGTGGGGGGGAGACGGGCTGTGTGTGTGGGGGGGAGACGGGCTGTGTGTGTGTGGGAGAGACGGGCTGTGTGTGTGGGGGAGAGACGGGCTGTGTGTGTGGGGGAGAGACGGGCTGTGTGTGTGGGGGAGAGACGGGCTGTGTGTGTGGGGGAGAGACGGGCTGTGTGTGTGGGGGAGAGACGGGCTGTGTGTGTGGGGGAGAGACAGGCTCTGTGTGTGGGGGAGAGACAGGCTCTGTGTGTGGGGGAGAGACAGGCTCTGTGTGTGGGGGAGAGACAGGCTCTGTGTGTGGGGGAGAGACAGGCTCTGTGTGTGGGGGAGAGACAGGCTCTGTGTGTGGGGGAGAGACAGGCTCTGTGTGTGGGGGAGAGACAGGCTCTGTGTGTGGGGGAGAGACAGGCTCTGTGTGTGGGGGGGAGACAGGCTCTGTGTGTGGGGGGGAGACAGGCTCTGTGTGTGGGGGGGAGACAGGCTCTGTGTGTGGGGGGGAGACAGGCTCTGTGTGTGGGGGAGAGACAGGCTCTGTGTGTGGGGGAGAGACAGGCTCTGTGTGTGGGGGAGAGACAGGCTCTGTGTGTGGGAGAGAGACAGGCTCTGTGTGTGTGGGGGAGACAGGCTGTGTGTGGGGGAGAGTGCCACTATTTCCTGTCTCACTGCCATCATTCTATAATGCTACAATTTCATTGTGCCAGAGGACATTTGCCCGTCCATCCTCACAGTGACCAAACCGCTTATGACGACGATAATGATTTTCCCAGCCGCTGTTGTCAGACCTGATCTTAAATCACCCAGTTGGTGTCTACGCAGTAGTTTAGTTTAAACACCTTCCTTGACTACTACGAGCGACTACAGGTTTGTTACTCATGCAAACAGAGCAGGTCTCTGAGAACTCCACCCCAGGGGTTTAGAGCACTCACTGCTAGAAATTAAACACCACTGAAACTTTGAATCTGTCTTTATTTCAAGATTCAAAATGCCTTTTTTTCCCCATAAACAAATTAATCTTTCCTGTAAACGAGAACTGATATATGAAAAAAAAAGTGAAAGAAGAACTTATTTTCTGTAGGTCCCACACACACACACACACACACACACACACACACACACACACACACACACACACACACACAAGATGAGTACACACAGGAAGTGTTTGTCCAACCTGGAAGTAGACGGTCCAGTAAGGGATGAGGGCTAGAAACACAGGCAGGATCTTCAGGAGAGACTTCACATCCTCCACCTTCTCCTCAGGGAAGCTCCCTCCGTAGGTCACCTTGGCCCCGTCCAGCAGGCTGGGTTTGGGCCTGGGGGCAGACATCAACTATTAGGTAACTGAAACTTCACTAAAAAGCAAACATTCAGAGACATTATCACACACTATAATACACTGCACAATGCTGTAGAATACTTAACACGTTTATCATGTCTAAGTGGGTGGGGCTAAATTGCTGTAGGATGAATAGGAGACGGCATGCAAATGAGTTTGTTGGTGTGACAGTAATAATGATTTCAAAATGGGCAATTTATGCAGCTTAGAGTCCATATATGGTCTGTAGGGAATGTGGGCGTGAAGTGTATTTTTAAACTCATCAATATTTACATATTACTCTAAAATTCTTTATCTTTAACACTTCTAATGGGCAACTAGCCACAATTGCCAGACCTTTCAGGGAGGTTTAAAACTCAATCTGTCACGACAGGGGTGTCCTAAATGACCATCAAGGGTGTCCTAATGACCAGCAGGGGTGTGTCCTAATGACCAGCAGGGGTGTGTCCTAATGACCAGCAGGGGTGTGTCCTAATGACCAGCAGGGGTGTGTCCTAATGGCCAGAACACTTTCAGCTTTTTTCACACGATAAGACAATTATCTACTTTTCATTGCTTTTTAGCCTAAGACGCCTCTCTACTAAATTGCTGAAAGCATCCTCTGACAGAGAGGAGGAAAGAGGACAGAGAGGAGGAGGAAAGAGGACAGAGAGGAGGAAAGAGGACAGAGAGAGAGGAGGAAAGAGGACAGAGAGGAGGAGGAAAGAGGACAGAGAGAGGAGGAAAGAGGACAGAGAGGAGGAGGAAAGAGGACAGAGAGGAGGAGGAAAGAGGACAGAGAGGAGGAGGAAAGAGGACAGAGAGGAGGAGGAAAGAGGACAGAGAGGAGGAGGAAAGAGGACAGAGAGGAGGAGGAAAGAGGACAGAGAGGAGGAGGAAAGAGGACAGAGAGAGAGGAGGAAAGAGGACAGAGAGAGAGGAGGAAAGAGGACAGAGAGAGAGGAGGAAAGAGGACAGAGAGGAGGAGGAAAGAGGACAGAGAGGAGGAGGAAAGAGGACAGAGAGGAGGAGGAAAGAGGACAGAGAGAGAGGAGGAAAGAGGACAGAGAGAGAGGAGGAAAGAGGACAGAGAGAGAGGAGGAAAGAGGACAGAGAGGAGGAGGAAAGAGGACAGAGAGAGAGGAGGAAAGAGGACAGAGAGGAGGAGGAAAGAGGACAGAGAGGAGGAGGAAAGAGGACAGAGAGGAGGAGGAAAGAGGACAGAGAGAGGAGGAAAGAGGACAGAGAGGAGGAGGAAAGAGGACAGAGAGGAGGAGGAAAGAGGACAGAGAGGAGGAGGAAAGAGGACAGAGAGGAGGAGGAAAGAGGACAGAGAGGAGGAGGAAAGAGGACAGAGAGGAGGAAAGAGGACAGAGAGGAGGAGGAAAGAGGACAGAGAGGAGGAGGAAAGAGGACAGAGAGGAGGAGGAAAGAGGACAGAGAGGAGGAGGAAAGAGGACAGAGAGGAGGAGGAAAGAGGACAGAGAGGAGGAGGAAAGAGGACAGAGAGAGAGGAGGAAAGAGGACAGAGAGAGAGGAGGAAAGAGGACAGAGAGAGAGGAGGAAAGAGGACAGAGAGGAGGAGGAAAGAGGACAGAGAGGAGGAGGAAAGAGGACAGAGAGGAGGAGGAAAGAGGACAGAGAGGAGGAGGAAAGAGGACAGAGAGAGGAGGAGGAAAGAGGACAGAGAGGAGGAGGAAAGAGGACAGAGAGGAGGAGGAAAGAGGACAGAGAGAGGAGGAAAGAGGACAGAGAGAGGAGGAAAGAGGACAGAGAGGAGGAGGAAAGAGGACAGAGAGAGAGGAGGAAAGAGGACAGAGAGAGAGGAGGAAAGAGGACAGAGAGGAGGAGGAAAGAGGACAGAGAGGAGGAGGAAAGAGGACAGAGAGGAGGAGGAAAGAGGACAGAGAGGAGGAGGAAAGAGGACAGAGAGGAGGAGGAAAGAGGACAGAGAGAGGAGGAAAGAGGACAGAGAGGAGGAGGAAAGAGGACAGAGAGGAGGAGGAAAGAGGACAGAGAGGAGGAGGAAAGAGGACAGAGAGGAGGAGGAAAGAGGACAGAGAGGAGGAGGAAAGAGGACAGAGAGAGGAGGAAAGAGGACAGAGAGGAGGAGGAAAGAGGACAGAGAGAGGAGGAAAGAGGTTCTCCAAGTGAGAATTCATGAAGGATAAGGATTAAGGATTCGTCTGACGCTGTATCGTATACTCCATGTCAAAGGTCTCACACGTCCCGTGTCCTGCGGGACTCTCTAACCTTGGCTCAAAAGATAAGTGTAGTAATTGACAGAAACCTTCCACTGCACTGGAGACATGACCACACACACACACACGCGCACACACACGCACGCACGCACGACGACAAGTGTCAAGCCAACATGCCAGTCAATCAGCTGGGTTCGATGCCAGCAATGGCAACTGAATCTGAAAAGACAGTAATCTGTGTGTATGTATGTGTGTGTGTGTGTGTGTGTGTGTGTGTTTACTGTATCTATCTAGCACTCCTACTACTAGGACTGAAATGTGTGCTTTGATCCAGTGTTATTTAAGGATGTGGAATACTGCAGTATGCCACACACACACACACACACACACATTTAAAGTTGTTTCCAGGTCTTCACCAGCATGTCCATTTTCTACACTCTGCTGTAGACCTCTACAAACAGCCATAAGCATATTTAACACTGCCAACTCAAAGGGTTTTCACAACTGCACATGTTGCTAAATTGGCAAACAGCGTTATCCTTCCCCGTGAACACACACACACACACACACACACACACACACACACACACAGCACAAGAACACACTGGGAGAGGAGTTCTCTGCAGGACCACACGGGGGCGCACCTGAGCAGGTGGGGCTCGGGGGGCCCTCCACAGCAGGCCGAGGCCAGGATCTTCACCATGTCGGTGAAGGCACTGCCATCCGCGGGCTTGGTGATGAAGACGGTGCGGCCGAGGAGGAAGACGATGAGGGAGACCCCCAGGCACACGGCAGGGACGATGAAGCCCACAGAGAAGCTCACGCTCTGCTGGATGTAGGCGATGCCTCCCAGCGACAGGATGGCACCCAGGTTGATGCACCAGTAGAACCAGTTAAAGAACCGACGCGTTGCTTCTGTACCACGATCCTTCACCTGACGGCACAGGAGAACAACAGAAGCATCAACCATCACTCCCAACGCAATTCATCATGTTAAGACCCAACCACAAACAGAGCAACCAGACTTAACCAGAGTTTTCTAGAGTGTCAGAACATTCTCAAACATGATATTCCCGTCCCAGATGTCAGAAGATCTAACATATCCTCCATTTCATACAAGGCCCAAAAGGACTTGGTGAACCCATCTCATCACAATAAAGAATCTCCTCCACTGTTTTGCAGTTACAAAGCTGCAGTCCACGTTGATCAATAACTGTGTCCTTCACTTAATTACCGCATGGGCGCTGAACCCACTAAAGGCAATTACTGACTTTCCAATAACGGGCTGAAGAATCCAATTAAAGATCAGGAGAAGCCCAGATCTCGTGCGCTCCATCTCCAGGGGATGTATACGCTATTAGCCTCTGATTCCATTACAGTCAACCACCATAAACTCCTAACTAGTCATGTTCATAGCACATCGGTCCACGACCATTCACAAAGACGCTGGAGGCCGAGAACAAGAAAACTCGCTTTAATGTCATTAGACATGAAGCCCAAACCATCATTATCCCATCTCCTCAAACTAGAGCCTAATTAGAGCATGCATTATTCATTAGCACCGACTGCATCATGGGTAATGTAGTCCACGAGCTGCCACTTCAGCAGCAGATGCGTGTGTCAGTTAGCAGAAGAAACAGATGGCAGTTTTGGTTCCTCAGCTGGGGCTTGGACGCTTTAATCCAACACTCCAGCGTGCGAGAGCCACATAGAGTCGAGCCGCGAGTGCATCTTCACGCCAACCTCGCGGAGACAAACACGAGCTCATCGCCTGCACGGCCAACCAACTCTGAGAGAGGAGCGTCATTTCACAGTTCTCACAGCTAGCGTTGGCGTGCCACTAGTCTACGTCGCACACCCCGGTAACGCTGCAGAGAGGAATCGCTGGCCCTCGCAGGCGACATAAACACCCTCAGGTATCTTCTCCACAGGGGATCTGGTACCGTCTGTCGGACCAATTTAGCAGTGATGACTGGACATTAGGGAACAGAGAGGGACACCACACTTTGCACCAGACTTTACCAGCGTGGAGTTTACCAGCCCTTAGTTGACTAGTGCATGTTCACATTCACCCTTCTCCGTGCCTTTAGTGCTGCTTCTGCAGTTACAGTCATCTGATGCCTCAGCTCATATCGCCCCCTGCTGGGGTGGAGCACACTGGTGCACCTTGGGCTGCAGAGAATTACAGCAGTGCTTGTAGAGGAGGAGAACAGCTTCATCATCATCATCATCATCCTCCTCCTCCTCTACCTCATCATGTTGGTTCAGATCACAACAGTTACTGCAGCGTCCAGAGGAGCGAGAGAGTGAACAAAGCCTTAATGACCACAAGTGAGGGGCAGCCTGCACCAGGCAGTATGCAGTATGTAGTATGCAGTATGTAGTACATACTCACACTGCAGCTGTGGTTCAGACTCCTACACTGTAGCGTCCGCACACAGTCTCACCCCCGGCCCACTGTCTACATGGTCATGATGTCTGATATCGTCCTGCTGCAGGACACAAAGCACTGCTGCTCCTCCTCCTACAGGAGTGTCCACCCTGCAGCAGGTCACAGAGAGAGCGGAGACACCTCCGAGACACCGCAGAGATCAGAACCGCCACGGAAACACCAAAGACTCCACAGAACCAGCCAGTGCCCCTAGACTAGTTCTACTAGAATATCTGTGTCAGTTACAAATGTTGAGTGATGTGCGAACCGTCTCCTCTTTGTCTTCGTTTGCTGTGGTGTGTAAAAATGAATCAATGTAACTTAAACTGTGCATTAATTGATTTTTGACATCATTGAAGTATGTTAGTACGGCTGGGGTTGGGGCTAGCAGCCATGCTGGGGAGGTCCAACGGGGATCAGCCCAGCGGGGATCAGCCCAGCGGGGATCAGCCCAGCGGGGATCAGCCCAGCGCGGACCAGCCCAGCGGGGACCAGCCCAGCGGGGATCAGCCCAGCGGGGATCAGCCCAGCGGGGATCAGCCCAGCGGGGATCAGCCCAGCGGGGATCAGCCCAGCGGGGATCAGCCCAGCGCGGATCAGCCCAGCGGGGATCAGCCCAGCGGGGAAAGTAGACCTGTAGCACTTCCCCTGCAGGTCTCCACCGCTTATGGGACACTACTGCGCATCAGAGGGAGAGGACCAGTGTCTCCGCTGGGAGATGGAGTGTGAATCAGGCCTGTTTATCTAGAGAATTCTCTTATATTTCTGCTGGATGCATCATCCAAACTCCACCTCCACACTGTCAAAACAGCATTTCAGACCCACACCTGTCTGTGCGCATCACGATTCCACTGGCCGTCCAAGTGACGTGCGGCGGACACGCAGTGGACAGGAGAGGCCGACCCAGCCGACAGACGCGGAGGCGTGACCACGTCTGACGACGTCCCTAACGGGGCCGCTTACCTTCAGACCCGCCGCAGAACTGAGACATCACTACACACATGACCACACCATGTGACAGGGAGACGAGGAGTCTCTCTCCCCACCCGCCGTATGGCGGCAAGCTCACCGCATCTACCTACTCGGTGACAAACTCGGGGTAAATCGACTCTCCCCTACAGCACAGCCTTTAGAAAACGGCAGAAAACAAGCAGCGCTCCTGTCAGCGGGCGCGAGGGGGAACCTGCTCCAGACGTCACGCTCACTTCAGTCTTGTGACAGTGGTGGCGTCTGGGCCCGCCATTCCAAATCTGAGTCAAAATACCTCAGAAATCTGTGGTATTCGCCTCGACACCGAATACAAGAAGTGAAAGTTCTCAAAGCTGTAATTCCATGTTACACAACTGCTAGAGAAACACAGAACACAAAGTATTTTCAGTAAGGAATGTTCAGGATATTCCCGCGTTTCAAAAAGGCAACTGTGAAAAGTTTTCTTGTATATGCATGCAAGGTAGTAGTAATTAATTCAGGAAAACTGACAAGAGTACAAGTGCTCATCCTGAGCCTGGCCTGGGTAAGCCTGGCCTGGGTAAGCCTGGCCTGGGTAAGCCTGGCCTGGGTAAGCCTGGCCTGGGTCAGCACTGGAATACAGTGCTTAGTAGAACTGAATTATTCTACTAAGTGTTGCAGGAGGCACCAGGAGCACCAAGTAGCACAAAACCCCACAAACATCACACATAAGCAAAAAAGGGCTACAGGGGTGGAGGCTGAGATGAGTCCCACCCTCATGTCCAGGGGGACAGAGACAATCTCTCTCCCTCGGCAGACAGTCAGCCGGGTAAAAGCCCACATGGTACCTCCACGTTCACTTAAGATTGTAAAGTCATTTCAACTCTCCAAGCAGCGATAAGTACTCGCGAGGATCAGGAGAGAACTTGGAAATTGGCAGGCGCTATGAGTCCCGGTCCGCCCAGATAGCAGGTATCTCCTCATTACCTGGTCTGCTCCAAAAGGAGTGATGTTGGACTTCACCGCCCCCACTCCCAACGCCACCAGCACGAGCCCACTGTACACCACCACTCCGCAGTAGGGTGTCCGGGTGGGGCAGGTCACGTTGAGGGGCAGGGTCGCGTTCGGACTGAAGCACTCCGCCGGCTGTACGGGGAAGGCCATCTCCTCCCCACACATCGCCGTCCTGGAATTACTACTGGACACAAACGGGAAGAAAAGCATCCCGGCCAAGTACAGGACCAGACTGCCCGCTATGGTCCAGAACTTGCCGAGGCACGCGTCCGCCAGCCAGCCGCCAAACGGAGAGATGAGATACGTGACTCCCATGAAGACCAGCGGGGCCTGGCTGGCCTGCGTGCCCTCCCAGTAGAAGGGGCTGCCGTTGAGGAAGAGGACGAGATTGGAGGTGATGCCGTAGAAAGCCATCCGCTCCAACGACTCGGCCAACAGCACGGCGGCGCACGCCAGCCGCCTCCCTTTGAAGATAGAGTCCTGTCTGACCAGAGCCGTCGAGCTGTCCAAAAGAGGAGTGTTCTCGCTCACATCCTGGTTCGCCATGACAAGTCTTTGGTGGTGGTGTAAATACAAACAAAGTCTCTTGTGCAGAAGATATCCTATGTGGAATTGAATCCTGGAATGAACATTTAATAATTGTAGTCATTATACAGCCAATACAGGGGGGTTTATTTATAGTGATGTTCAACATGTATCTATGAGCAAGCATGTTTGCAAAACAGTAACAAGGTTACGTTCATTGTAGCTCTATTAATTATTCAACAGTAGTTTGTTAGTTACACCACATAATGTGTCTGAAACAAGTTATCTTAACATGTTTAAGTTGTCAGCCTGGTGTTAGTCGCCTACTGTGAGGTTACACTCATACACACTTATTCCGAGCCTTTTCCGCCAAGTCCCCAGTGCGCAGCGTAGTACAAACCGGTGTAAACACGCCCAGAACCGCCGCCAAAGTCCTCAGGTTCGGCACATTATCCCGCGACCTGCTCGCTTTTTTATCTTGGCCATCGTCTTGCTCGACAGTTTACGGGCTGTTGTTTCAAAGTTTTGAACTCGACCAGCTGAGAAGTTCGCAACCTAAACAAAGTCGGATTATGAGCCTCTACTACCGCGTGACACGGCGCGTGCGTCGGGAGGGGGAAATCTCAGCCGCCGCGCAGACGCGCATGACGTGCGGACGCGCGCAAAAAAGTGCGGACGCGCGCGTCTCACAGCGAGATCAAATCATCCGCGTGTCATATAAAACGCGTAGATGCGCAGATGTATCTGTGCGCGAACCCGGCTGTTTTGTCGCTTTTGATTGGGCGAAATTTAGAAACGCATGTGTCTATTGGTTAGTTTTGACATCGATCAAATGTTTCCTCTCCACACTTCCTGGATTGCGCAGTAATTCGACGTAGTCAGATAATAATTAAATTGCGCTGTGCTGTGCGTAGAAAAGGCAACGCAGATGCTAGCGCAACGTGGGAGCTACGCGCTCCTTTTTATTCCCGTATAATAAAAGGATCGGTGCAGTGTATCGGACCGTTTAAATACTACTACACAATCCACTGTCCAGTCAAGTCCGGTGTGTTCATTAAGATGATAATCATATTTAATATCTGATGAGTCATAAAATGGTGTCTCACAGTGCGGAAAACTGTATAATATAAAACATATATGCGTAATATATGCGTATTCTTTATTTGTGACAACCTCCACGGGCCCCTTCTGCGGAAAAGGAGCTGTAAACAGAGTAGATACATTAATTACTTAAATTACTATTAATTCCGACAGAAGTACATCTAGTCGAGGAACAGAACAAGCATCGTCCGCGCGATACAAGCGGAGCACACGTTTAATTTCTCAGCAGTCACAGTAAACCGTTAAAATCCCCGTGGCAGACAGAGAAGAATATAAGGTCAACGAGGTGCTGAAGACTTCCAATTTTCTACCTCTCTCCATATTCTGTCCCATTAAAATGTATGAAATTCATGAAGTGAATTTCAGTGGTTTCTGGGTGCGGAAGGTCTGGCAGTTTGCCGTGTGCAGGAGGTTCGGGGCTCTGTGAACGTGAACGGTCCTTGAGTGGCCATTTTACATATGCATGGAGGCAGCTTGAACTGTCGGTACCTTTTGGGTATGGATCTGTGATCAGCATCTGTATTCTGTTCTGAGTAACTCAAAATATCTCTAGATAATTTTCTCTGTTATTCTCTGTATTCAAAGAGCCACTTGCTTTTCCCTTTACAGTACAACAATGTAGCTAAAAGTAAATAAAATTGTAGTGGTCAGTATAATTACACACGTGCAATGTAGTTTATTAAATCAGCTTTTCTAAACAGCACTATCTGGACTCAAACGTTTGATATCGCGTTCCGTGTTTCCAGGGGAAGAAAATCACCGACGGACCGCCGCTCAAAGCAAACATGCGTGTGAAACATTATAGCGGCGGTCCTGGCGTGGTGGGACGGGAATAAACGTGTCAGGAACACGAGGGCAGCCACGTTACACACCTTTATCCGGGTGATCTCTCGCGTTTTACCGGTACAACCCATCACAGCACGAACCTGTTAAGACATGCGATTGCTATTCCTAGCGTGCCTAAGCCCCAAAAACTGGGAACTATATCACTGCTGAAAGGATCAGGTATAGTAACCCAGCCGCGACCTTCCAGGAAGTAGATCAGACGGTGTTGATGTATCTGACTCCCCGTGTCTGGGTTTCAGGGATCACGTCGAGAGCGCAGGTCACGTGTGTTTACTTCGCGACGCGGGAGAATTCGCGTCTGCGTGCGATGTTGCGCGGCTGGCGCGGGAAACGCCGCTGGACGGGGCGCTCGCCATACACCTGTACAAGGCGGGCAGGCTGCTGCTAGGTGATCCGCTGCATTAAAGAATGAGTCTGTGTTTATTTGTCCATGAAACAACCATCGGGTGCAGCCTACTGAGTTAGCAAGGATTTATTATGTAATGTAATTCCAAATATTATTTGGTCAGTAGGGGTTTTTTTGCTCCATAAACCAGTAGTGGGGGGTGTAATGACGGGTCAGTGGGGTTTATAGCAACACACACACACACTTACATAAATAGCACGCACTTTCAACTATGCCAAAATGAAAAGTCAGTACATAACAATGCAAGCCAAAAAGGAGATGTTGGACACATCATGTCCTCATAATCACTGATTCAATAAAGAAATCTGTTGGCCCGTTACATTCTTTCAGCTGGGTCCTGGTTTCGCTAAGTCACATATATAATAGAACACGGGGTTCGGACAGAGATCTGGACATCCTGCACCATCAGTGATGTGTGACTTTCACGGGAGAGTTTAGAGAGTATTTCACTGGGAGTGAAGGTCTCTTTCACCTTCCACTGACTGGGTTGTGTTCTGGAGGTGTCGGACATGGAGACGTCTGTGTCCGAGTGCGACCATGTCTTGAGCGGCGTTCTGCTGCAGCAGGATTGAAGGGTGGTGTCTGGACGATGGAGGTGTGACGGTGTAAACACGCTGAGGGAGTGTGTGTTTCTTAAAGGGTGGTGTCTGGACGATGGAGGTGTGACGGTGTAAACACACTGAGGGAGTGTGTGTTTCTCTTCCCCTTCCTGCAGACGCAGGGGTTCCTTTCGGAGTCGTCTTCGGAGGAACAGACGTGAACGAGGACGCGAAGGACGAAAGCAAACGTGCGGTGATGAAGGACGTTTTGCGCAGGGCCAGGTAGGGGTCGGGGGTCATTGTCTCACGGTTTCTCACTTGCCCCTTACACCCTGAATCTAAGGTCAAAGGTCAGAAAGGTCTGCTGATGCCTGATCTCACATTAAAGAGCATGTAGTGGGGAATGTTACCTGTCCTCAGTGGTCATGTTACGGTGATCAGGGTAATGTCCCGAATCTTGCTACTTCCTCTTTACTGTTAGCTTGTGGCTGGTCATGTGACCACACATCACATGCAGTGGAGTCACTCTGACTGAGGAAAGTGACAGCTGTGATCACACCTGCACCAAGTGTGTTTGTGTGATTGATCTTGGCCACTAGTATCTCCCCACGGAGTGCTGTAACAAGCTCCTCTCCTTCACAGTAGTACAGACTCACACAAGCCCACAACACTGGGTAATCTTTTCCTTCAGTGTTGTGGTACGCTCCCTGTGTGGGGTGTAGTGTTTAGAGGCTGAGGGCCCCGGGGCTCCTGTGTGTGTGTGGGTGTAGTGTTAGGAGTGCACAGGGCTCCTGTGTGTGTGTGGGTGTAGTGTTAGGAGTGCACAGGGCTCCTGTGTGTGTGTGGGTGTAGTGTTAGGAGTACACAGGGCTCTGTGTGTGTGGGTGTAGTGTTAGGAGTGCACAGGGCTCCTGTGTGTGTGTGGGGTGTAGTGTTAGGAGTGCACAGGGCTCCTGTGTGTGTGTGGGGTGTAGTGTTAGGAGTGCACAGGGCTCCTGTGTGTGTGTGGGTGTAGTGTTAGGAGTGCACAGGGCTCCTGTGTGTGTGTGGGTGTAGTGTTAGGAGTGCACAGGGCTCCTGTGTGTGTGTGGGGTGTAGTGGTAGGAGTGCACAGGGCTCCTGTGTGTGTGTGGGTGTAGTGTTAGGAGTGCACAGGGCTCCTGTGTGTGTGGGTGTAGTGTTAGGAGTGCACAGGGCTCCTCTGTGTGTGTGGGTGTAGTGTTAGGAGTGCACAGGGCTCCTGTGTGTGTGTGGGGTGTAGTGTTAGGAGTGCACAGGGCTCCTGTGTGTGTGGGTGTAGTGTTAGGAGTGCACAGGGCTCCTGTGTGTGTGTGGGTGTAGTGTTAGGAGTGCACAGGGCTCCTGTGTGTGTGTGGGGTGTAGTGTTAAGCGTGCACAGGGCTCCTGTGTGTGTGGGTGTAGTGTTAGGAGTGCACAGGGCTCTGTGTGTGTGGGTGTAGTGTTAGGAGTGCACAGGGCTCCTGTGTGTGTGTGGGGTGTAGTGTTAGGAGTGCACAGGGCTCCTGTGTGTGTGTGGGTGTAGTGTTAGGAGTGCACAGGGCTCCTGTGTGTGTGGGGGGTGTAGTGTTAGGAGTGCACAGGGCTCCTGTGTGTGTGTGGGTGTAGTGTTAGGAGTGCACAGGGCTCCTGTGTGTGTGTGGGTGTAGTGTTAGGAGTGCACAGGGCTCCTGTGTGTGTGTGTGTAGTGTTAGGAGTGCACAGGGCTCCTGTGTGTGTGTGGGTGTAGTGTTAGGAGTGCACAGGGCTCCTGTGTGTGTGTGGGGTGTAGTGTTAGGAGTGCACAGGGCTCCTGTGTGTGTGTGGGGTGTAGTGTTAGGAGTGCACAGGGCTCCTGTGTGTGTGTGGGTGTAGTGTTAGGAGTGCACAGGGCTCCTGTGTGTGTGGGTGTAGTGTTAGGAGTGCACAGGGCTCCTGTGTGTGTGTGGGTGTAGTGTTAGGAGTGCACAGGGCTCCTGTGTGTGTGTGGGGTGTAGTGTTAGGCGTGCACAGGGCTCCTGTGTGTGTGGGTGTAGTGTTAGGAGTGCACAGGGCTCTGTGTGTGTGGGTGTAGTGTTAGGAGTGCACAGGGCTCCTGTGTGTGTGTGGGGTGTAGTGTTAGGAGTGCACAGGGCTCCTGTGTGTGTGTGGGTGTAGTGTTAGGAGTGCACAGGGCTCCTGTGTGTGTGGGGGGTGTAGTGTTAGGAGTGCACAGGGCTCCTGTGTGTGTGTGGGTGTAGTGTTAGGAGTGCACAGGGCTCCTGTGTGTGTGTGGGGTGTAGTGTTAGGAGTGCACAGAGCTCCTGTGTGTGTGTGGGGTGTAGTGTTAGGAGTGCACAGGGCTCCTGTGTGTGTGGGGTGTAGTGTTAGGAGTGCACAGGGCTCCTGTGTGTGTGTGGGTGTAGTGTTAGGAGTGCACAGGGCTCCTGTGTGTGTGTGGGTGTAGTGTTAGGAGTGCACAGGGCTCCTGTGTGTGTGTGGGTGTAGTGTTAGGAGTGCACAGGGCTCCTGTGTGTGTGTGGGGTGTAGTGTTAGGAGTGCACAGGGCTCCTGTGTGTGTGGGGTGTAGTGTTAGGAGTGCACAGGGCTCCTGTGTGTGTGTGGGTGTAGTGTTAGGAGTGCACAGGGCTCCTGTGTGTGTGTGTGTGTGGTGTAGTGTTAGGAGTGCACAGGGCTCCTCTGTGTGTGTGGGGTGTAGTGTTAGGAGTGCACAGGGCTCCTGTGTGTGTGTGGGGTGTAGTGTTAGGAGTGCACAGGGCTCCTGTGTGTGTGTGGGTGTAGTGTTAGGAGTGCACAGGGCTCCTGTGTGTGTGTGGGTGTAGTGTTAGGAGTGCACAGGGCTCCTGTGTGTGTGTGTGGGTGTAGTGTTAGGAGTGCACAGGGCTCCTGTGTGTGTGTGGGTGTAGTGTTAGGAGTGCACAGGGCTCCTGTGTGTGTGGGGTGTAGTGTTAGGAGTGCACAGGGCTCCTGTGTGTGTGTGGGTGTAGTGTTAGGAGTGCACAGGGCTCCTGTGTGTGTGTGTGGGTGTAGTGTTAGGAGTGCACAGGGCTCCTGTGTGTGTGTGGGTGTAGTGTTAGGAGTGCACAGGGCTCCTGTGTGTGTGTGGGTGTAGTGTTAGGAGTGCACAGGGCTCCTGTGTGTGTGTGGGTGTAGTGTTAGGAGTGCACAGGGCTCCTGTGTGTGTGTGGGTGTAGTGTTAGGAGTGCACAGGGCTCTGTGTGTGTGGGTGTAGTGTTAGGAGTGCACAGGGCTCCTGTGTGTGTGTGGGTTGTAGTGTTAGGAGTGCACAGGGCTCCTGTGTGTGTGTGGGGTGTAGTGTTAGGAGTGCACAGGGCTCCTGTGTGTGTGTGTGGGTGTAGTGTTAGGAGTGCACAGGGCTCCTATGTGTGTGTGGGTGTAGTGTTAGGAGTGCACAGGGCTCCTGTGTGTGTGTGGGTGTAGTGTTAGGAGTGCACAGGGCTCCTGTGTGTGTGTGGGGTGTAGTGGTAGGAGTGCACAGGGCTCCTGTGTGTGTGTGGGTGTAGTGTTAGGAGTGCACAGGGCTCCTGTGTGTGTGGGTGTAGTGTTAGGAGTGCACAGGGCTCCTCTGTGTGTGTGGGTGTAGTGTTAGGAGTGCACAGGGCTCCTGTGTGTGTGTGGGGTGTAGTGTTAGGAGTGCACAGGGCTCCTGTGTGTGTGGGTGTAGTGTTAGGAGTGCACAGGGCTCCTGTGTGTGTGTGGGTGTAGTGTTAGGAGTGCACAGGGCTCCTGTGTGTGTGTGTGGGTGTAGTGTTAGGAGTGCACAGGGCTCCTGTGTGTGTGGGTGTAGTGTTAGGAGTGCACAGGGCTCCTGTGTGTGTGGGTGTAGTGTTAGGAGTGCACAGGGCTCTGTGTGTGTGGGTGTAGTGTTAGGAGTGCACAGGGCTCCTGTGTGTGTGTGGGGTGTAGTGTTAGGAGTGCACAGGGCTCCTGTGTGTGTGTGGGTGTAGTGTTAGGAGTGCACAGGGCTCCTGTGTGTGTGGGGGGTGTAGTGTTAGGAGTGCACAGGGCTCCTGTGTGTGTGGGGTGTAGTGTTAGGAGTGCACAGGGCTCCTGTGTGTGTGTGGGTGTAGTGTTAGGAGTGCACAGGGCTCCTGTGTGTGTGGGTGTAGTGTTAGGAGTGCACAGGGCTCCTGTGTGTGTGTGGGGTGTAGTGTTAGGAGTGCACAGGGCTCCTGTGTGTGTGTGGGGTGTAGTGTTAGGAGTGCACAGGGCTCCTGTGTGTGTGTGGGTGTAGTGTTAGGAGTGCACAGGGCTCCTGTGTGTGTGTGGGTGTAGTGTTAGGAGTGCACAGGGCTCCTGTGTGTGTGTGTAGTGTTAGGAGTGCACAGGGCTCCTGTGTGTGTGTGGGTGTAGTGTTAGGAGTGCACAGGGCTCCTGTGTGTGTGTGGGGTGTAGTGTTAGGAGTGCACAGGGCTCCTGTGTGTGTGTGGGGTGTAGTGTTAGGAGTGCACAGGGCTCCTGTGTGTGTGTGGGTGTAGTGTTAGGAGTGCACAGGGCTCCTGTGTGTGTGGGGTGTAGTGTTAGGAGTGCACAGGGCTCCTGTGTGTGTGTGGGTGTAGTGTTAGGAGTGCACAGGGCTCCTGTGTGTGTGTGGGTGTAGTGTTAGGGCGTGCACAGGGCTCCTGTGTGTGTGGGTGTAGTGTTAGGAGTGCACAGGGCTCTGTGTGTGTGGGGTGTAGTGTTAGGAGTGCACAGGGCTCCTGTGTGTGTGTGGGGTGTAGTGTTAGGAGTGCACAGGGCTCCTGTGTGTGTGTGGGTGTAGTGTTAGGAGTGCACAGGGCTCCTGTGTGTGTGTGGGGTGTAGTGTTAGGAGTGCACAGGGCTCCTGTGTGTGTGGGGTGTAGTGTTAGGAGTGCACAGGGCTCCTGTGTGTGTGTGGGTGTAGTGTTAGGAGTGCACAGGGCTCCTGTGTGTGTGTGTGGGTGTAGTGTTAGGAGTGCACAGGGCTCCTCTGTGTGTGTGGGGTGTAGTGTTAGGAGTGCACAGGGCTCCTGTGTGTGTGTGGGGTGTAGTGTTAGGAGTGCACAGGGCTCCTGTGTGTGTGTGGGTGTAGTGTTAGGAGTGCACAGGGCTCCTGTGTGTGTGTGGGTGTAGTGTTAGGAGTGCATAGGGCTCCTGTGTGTGTGTGGGTGTAGTGTTAGGAGTGCACAGGGCTCCTGTGTGTGTGTGTGGGTGTAGTGTTAGGAGTGCACGGGGCTCCTCTGTGTGTGTGGGTGTAGTGTTAGGAGTGCACAGGGCTCCTGTGTGTGTGTGTGGGTGTAGTGTTAGGAGTGCACAGGGCTCCTGTGTGTGTGTGGGTGTAGTGTTAGGAGTGCACAGGGCTCCTGTGTGTGTGTGGGTGTAGTGTTAGGAGTGCACAGGGCTCCTGTGTGTGTGTGGGTGTAGTGTTAGGAGTGCACAGGGCTCCTGTGTGTGTGTGGGTGTAGTGTTAGGAGTGCACAGGGCTCCTGTGTGTGTGTGGGGTGTAGTGTTAGGAGTGCACAGGGCTCCTGTGTGTGTGTGGGTGTAGTGTTATGAGTGCACAGGGCTCTGTGTGTGTGGGTGTAGTGTTAGGAGTGCACAGGGCTCCTGTGTGTGTGTGGGTGTAGTGTTAGGAGTGCACAGGGCTCCTGTGTGTGTGTGTGTGTAGTGTTAGGAGTGCACAGGGCTCCTGTGTGTGTGTGTGTGTGTGGGTGTAGTGTTAGGAGTGCACAGGGCTCCTCTGTGTGTGTGGGTGTAGTGTTAGGAGTGCACAGGGCTCCTGTGTGTGTGTGGGTGTAGTGTTAGGAGTGCACAGGGCTCCTGTGTGTGTGTGGGGTGTAGTGTTAGGAGTGCACAGGGCTCCTGTGTGTGTGTGGGTGTAGTGTTAGGAGTGCACAGGGCTCCTGTGGGTGTAGTGTTAGGAGTGCACAGGGCTCCTGTGTGTGTGTGGGTGTAGTGTTAGGAGTGCACAGGGCTCCTGTGTGTGTGTGGGTGTAGTGTTAGGAGTGCACAGGGCTCCTGTGTGTGTGTGGGTGTAGTGTTAGGAGTGCACAGGGCTCCTGTGTGTGTGTGGGTGTAGTGTTAGGAGTGCACAGGGCTCTGTGTGTGTGGGTGTAGTGTTAGGAGTGCACAGGGCTCCTGTGTGTGTGGGTGTAGTGTTAGGAGTGCACAGGGCTCCTGTGTGTGTGTGGGGTGTAGTGTTAGGAGTGCACAGGGCTCCTGTGTGTGTGTGGGGTGTAGTGTTAGGAGTGCACAGGGCTCCTGTGTGTGTGTGGGTGTAGTGTTAGGAGTGCACAGGGCTCCTGTGTGTGTGTGGGTGTAGTGTTAGGAGTGCACAGGGCTCCTGTGTGTGTGTGGGTGTAGTGTTAGGAGTGCACAGGGCTCCTGTGTGTGTGGGGGGTGTAGTGTTAGGAGTGCACAGGGCTCCTCTGTGTGTGTGTGTGTGTGTGTGTAGTGTTAGGAGTGCACAGGGCTCCTGTGTGTGTGTGGGTGTAGTGTTAGGAGTGCACAGGGCTCCTGTGTGTGTGTGGGGTGTAGTGTTAGGAGTGCACAGGGCTCCTGTTTGTGTGGGGGTGTAGTGTTAGGAGTGCACAGGGCTCCTGTGTGTGTGTGTAGTGTTAGGAGTGCACAGGGCTCCTGTGTGTGTGTGGGTGTAGTGTTAGGAGTGCACAGGGCTCCTGTGTGTGTGTGGGGTGTAGTGTTAGGAGTGCACAGGGCTCCTGTGTGTGTGTGTGGGTGTAGTGTTAGGAGTGCACAGGGCTCCTGTGTGTGTGTGGGTGTAGTGTTAGGAGTGCACAGGGCTCCTGTGTGTGTGTGGGTGTAGTGTTAGGAGTGCACAGGGCTCCTGTGGGTGTAGTGTTAGGAGTGCACAGGGCTCCTGTGTGTGTGTGGGTGTAGTGTTAGGAGTGCACAGGGCTCCTGTGTGTGTGTGGGTTGTAGTTAGGAGTGCACAGGGCTCCTGTGTGTGTGTGGGTGTAGTGTTAGGAGTGCACAGGGCTCCTGTGTGTGTGTGGGTGTAGTGTTAGGAGTGCACAGGGCTCTGTGTGTGTGGGTGTAGTGTTAGGAGTGCACAGGGCTCCTGATGTGTGTGGGTGTAGTGTTAGGAGTGCACAGGGCTCCTGTGTGTGTGTGGGGTGTAGTGTTAGGAGTGCACAGGGCTCCTGTGTGTGTGTGGGGTGTAGTGTTAGGAGTGCACAGGGCTCCTGTGTGTGTGTGGGTGTAGTGTTAGGAGTGCACAGGGCTCCTGTGTGTGTGTGGGTGTAGTGTTAGGAGTGCACAGGGCTCCTCTGTGTGTGTGGGGTGTAGTGTTAGGAGTGCACAGGGCTCCTGTGTGTGTGGGGGGTGTAGTGTTAGGAGTGCACAGGGCTCCTCTGTGTGTGTGGGTGTAGTGTTAGGAGTGCACAGGGCTCCTGTGTGTGTGTGGGTGTAGTGTTAGGAGTGCACAGGGCTCCTGTGTGTGTGTGTGGGTGTAGTGTTAGGAGTGCACAGGGCTCCTGTGTGTGTGTGGGGTGTAGTGTTAGGAGTGCACAGGGCTCCTGTGTAGGGCTGCCACAAACGATTATTTTTATAGTCGACTAATCACCGATTAATTTTTATGATTAGTCGACGAATCGGATCGTGCGTTAATTGAATATAAAACATACAGCTTATCACACTAGAATGCAACTGCTATTATATAATCATCATTAGATTTCAGCTAAAAATAAAAACAATTAAGATCATAGTTCATTAAACCTTTAATGAAATATTCAACTTGTTGGAACAATTATTAAAATAAGTGTAAGTCACTGGCTTAAACAACGCAAAAATAAATACATTGATAAAGAATTTTTTTTTTTAGGTTTTTCTTTCTTTCGTTTGTCTCTGGCATCAAACGTAGCTACATATAAATCAAATTAGGTAGGTACCTGAAACTAAGGAATTATTCACAAAAATAAAGTTTTGGTCTCACTGACGTTACAGAAAACACACGAATGCGTGCTAAGGCTAATGAAACAAATCGCCATCACTAATGTTAACTTTTACAGTTACCACGATAAGTAAGTACAAAGTTAACGCTCTGTTTACGGTAACTTTAGCAGCTAACTAGCGATTTAGATTACAGAGATGACGGTCCCTCTTCATCATTGTCACAATAAGCCACAACATGCTTCAGGTGCTCGTACATCGTGGTTGTGCTGCCGTGGAAGGAAAGTTCTGCCTTGCAGATATTGCACGCGTTTCGGAACCCGGTTATGGAAAATGATCCCACACTTTTGAGTTCCGTAGCCGGGTAGCCATGATACCAGTCTGTGTAATGTCCTGGGATGTCGTCCACTGTCTACCTCGGTTTCCACTACTGCGCATGTGCGTTAGGGACAGAAAGGCAGACGAGACCGCAGCAGTATGGAGAGAAAAAAAAAAACACGACGCATCGACTATTAAATTAGTCGTCGACTATTTTAATAGTCGACATAATCGTGACTAGTCGACTAATCATGGCAGCCCTACTCCTGTGTGTGTGTGTGGGTGTAGTGTTAGGAGTGCACAGGGCTCCTGTGTGTGTGTGGGTGTAGTGTTAGGAGTGCACAGGGCTCCTGTGTGTGTGTGTGGGTGTAGTGTTAGGAGTGCACAGGGCTCCTGTGTGTGTGTGGGTGTAGTGTTAGGAGTGCACAGGGCTCCTGTGTGTGTGCGTGGGTGTAGTGTTAGGAGTGCACAGGGCTCCTCTGTGTGTGTGGGTGTAGTGTTAGGAGTGCACAGGGCTCCTGTGTGTGTGTGGGTGTAGTGTTAGGAGTGCACAGGGCTCCTGTGTGTGTGTGGGTGTGGTGTTAGGAGTGCACAGGGCTCCTGTGTGTGTGTGGGTGTAGTGTTAGGAGTGCACAGGGCCCCTGTGTGTGTGTGGGGTGTAGTGTTAGGAGTGCACAGGGCTTCTGTGTGTGTGTGGGTGTAGTGTTAGGAGTGCACAGGGCTCTGTGTGTGTGGGTGTAGTGTTAGGAGTGCACAGGGCTCCTGTGTGTGTGTGGGTGTAGTGTTAGGAGTGCACAGGGCTCCTGTGTGTGTGTGGGGTGTAGTGTTAGGAGTGCACAGGGCTCCTGTGTGTGTGTGGGGTGTAGTGTTAGGAGTGCACAGGGCTCCTGTGTGTGTGTGGGTGTAGTGTTAGGAGTGCACAGGGCTCCTGTGTGTGTGTGGGGTGTAGTGTTAGGAGTGCACAGGGCTCCTGTGTGTGTGTGGGGTGTAGTGTTAGGAGTGCACAGGGCTCGTGTGTGTGTGTGGGGTGTAGTGTTAGGAGTGCACAGGGCTCCTGTGTGTGTGTGGGTGTAGTGTTAGGAGTGCACAGGGCTCCTGTGTGTGTGTGGGGTGTAGTGTTAGGAGTGCACAGGGCTCCTGTGTGTGTGTGGGGTGTAGTGTTAGGAGTGCACAGGGCTCCTGTGTGTGTGTGGGGTGTAGTGTTAGGAGTGCACAGGGCTCGTGTGTGTGTGTGGGGTGTAGTGTTGTGCACAGGGCTCCTATGTGTGTGTGGGTGTAGTGTTAGGAGTGCACAGGGCTCCTGTGTGTGTGTGGGTGTAGTGTTAGGAGTGCACAGGGCTCCTGTGTGTGTGTGGGGTGTAGTGTTAGGAGTGCACAGGGCTCCTGTGTGTGTGTGGGTGTAGTGTTAGGAGTGCACAGGGCTCCTGTGTGTGTGTGGGGTGTAGTGTTAGGAGTGCACAGGGCTCCTGTGTGTGTGTGGGTGTAGTGTTAGGAGTGCACAGGGCTCCTGTGTGTGTGTGGGTGTAGTGTTAGGAGTGCACAGGGCTCCTGTGTGTGTGTGGGTGTAGTGTTAGGAGTGCACAGGGCTCCTGTGTGTGTGTGGGTGTAGTGTTAGGAGTGCACAGGGCTCCTGTGTGTGTGTGGGTGTAGTGTTAGGAGTGCACAGGGCTCCTGTGTGTGTGGGTGTAGTGTTAGGAGTGCACAGGGCTCCTGTGTGTGTGTGGGGTGTAGTGTTAGGAGTGCAGAGGGCTCCTGTGTGTGTGTGGGGTGTAGTGTTAGGCCGGGGGTCCCAGTCTCCTGTGTGTGTGGCTGCTGTAGTTCCCTCTTTGACTTTTACAGCTATTCCCACCCCTACAGTTCTTAAAGGGATGTGCGGCCCTTGGGGAGGTACAGAGAGTAGACTTCAAACACGTCTCTCAGTGAAGACCCCCCACTGCTGCTGAAGCGCGCGCCCACGCACACACACACACACACACACACACACACACACACACACACACACACACACACACACACACACAGTCAAGTCCTGCTCCCCCCCCAGAGAGTGAAATAGAAGAGAGAAGAGAGAGGGAAAGAGTGATGTTGAATTATGAAGGAAGAGGAACTGAGAGGGAGCTGCGTGAGGTGTGACCTGTGTGAGGTGTGACCTGCGTGAGGTGTGACCTGCGTGAGCTGCGTAAGGTGTGACCTGCGTGAGGTGTGACCTGCGTGAGGTGCGTGAGGTATGAGCTGCGTGAGGTGTGAGCTGCGTGAGGTGTGACCTGCGTGAAGTGTGACCTGCGTGAGCTGCGTGAGGTGTGACCTGCGTGAGGTGCGTGAGGTGTGAACTGCGTGAGCTGCGTGAGGTGTGACCTGCGTGAGCTTCGTGAGGTGTGACCTGCGTGAGGTGTGACCTGCGTGAGGTGTGTAGGTACCATGCTAAACCAGCAGGTGGCAGTACCACTGGCAACACATTGAACAAGCTTGCTTTGACGGAAGTAAGGGTGTGTCTACAGTTCAGGTGTTTAAATACCCTGAACAGCCATTCATCTCTCTCTCTCTGGTTTGACCGACACATAGGTTAGACCTATTAAAGAGAGGCTCCGTAATATCTCCCTCTCTCTCTGGTTTGACCGACACATAGGTTAGACCTATTAAAGAGAGGCTCCGCCACTTCTCTCTCTCCGGTTTTCTCTGAGAGCACGCGAACTTTGCAACGACTAACAGCAAACAGCTGAAAGTCGTACTACTTAATTAACGAGCCCGAGTTACGGTGCAATCTAACCAGCAACCGATCAACGTTACCGCGACAACAGATTCACCAAACTACTTCAATCAAGCTTGTTAACGCGGCCACACGGACTGAAACAAAGGCGATCAACTCCCTGTTGTTAAACCGTGAACGAGACTCGCGTTCCTGGACGATTCCCCAGCACACCTGGACGACGTCGTTTAATCAACGAGGAGCCTGCGGTGGAAATTCCCTCCTAATTCCAGGAGAATTCAGGGAGGACGACAAAACCCCAAATCCTCAACACGTGAGACTCTTACCGCTGGGCATAGTTCATCAAAGGGCATAGTTATTTGAACTACAGAGTTAACTAAGTTTTTTTGTTAATACATTCTGAATGTTTGTGTTTAACTTTATTTTCATAAACTTCGTTAAGATTTGTACACACAAGTTCTCCACCTGGCATGCAATCTCCATGTTTTATCTTCTGAATATTTGACAACTTGTAGTTCCCATTCTCAGACACACTACATTAATTTTTAGTTAGTAAGCCAGCGCCATTACTCTTTGTTCTGACCACGTTGGAATAAACCAGCTGAGCTCATTAACATAGTCGCGCTGCTCTACTGTTTAAAGTCGGCACCATTTTAGTTGCTTTGTTCTCCATAGGAGAACTGAGATTACAACTCCGCCTCCTCACACGCGCACAAGCGCGCACACTTACTCCTCCCCTTTTTTTACACACACACACACACACACACACACACTCTAGATGCTGAGTCTTCACTGTAAATATACTGATCCATGTTGATGCTCTTTGTGTTTTAGAATAGTTGGTTTTAAATAAATGTATCATTTATTTTCACCAAATTGTCTGTGTTGATGTCATTCAAAAGTGGTTGTTGCCAAAACCTCCAAAGAATTCATAGTTAAATCCTTCAGATACCAAACCATTAATTACCCTTAGTTAATAACTAAATGTTATGGTTCTGGTATAATTAGAATATGAGACTGATTCTAAATTAATGAGACTGATTAATAATTAAGGTAAAACAAATTATATCTACTTTAAAGGATTAGTAGGTGAAACCCCTACATAATTGGTGCCCCTGCGTGAGGGAGATTTCTGGCTCAACCATATTTGTTTGATATCAACCATATTTTTCACATCACAGGCTTTCAAGCCATTAGAATAGGACCATCTCCAAATTCGCCAGAAGAGGGCGCCAGAGCGCTTCCCAAGTCTTCCTATAGAGGAAAGCTAGTACTTGGTAACTACAGTTTGGTGATGGTGTTCTAATTTGATTACCATTTGGTTACTATTCACATTCATTGAGCAATCAACTGAAGATCAGTATATTTATTTTACTCATTTAATTTCTGATTACTTCAATAGTAATTCAGTTGCTTTAATTTGTGTGGCATCCCACTGATTTCCCCTGTACTGCAGAAGTATTAGGATAATTATTTAGCACAGTTATCAGAATTCACTGTCTTTGTATAACTTCACTGTTGCAGTCTTTGGTCCAGTGTGCTAGTGTTTAGTTTCAGAGACCATAATCACCTTTGGCACAATTCTTTTTACCCCAGTTTCAATTTGGCTTGTCCACCTAGGTAATTACCCTTTTTACCTGCCCAGACACAAGGTCCTGGCACAATAGCTAAGCCAGATTGTACTGAAGCTGACTTGATTTTGTCCCTTTTTTTTGAGCTAGTCTATAAGTACATTTAGACTAACCATGGCTTTTCTAAAACAGAATACTTGTCAATCTTTGCTTCAGCTCCTTCAGATGCTTGAACCAGCTAGGAAGGATGTTGACAAACCTCTAAAGGACTACTTTGAGGAGACCCCTACCGTTCCAGATGTAGTTTTTAAAATGTTCCTTCTATGTCAGCAGCAGGCTCGCTTAGAAGTAGAGGCACTACGCAAGGAAAATAGACTCCTCAAACAGGATACTGCTAAGCTCAGTTCTGAGGTTGAGAGCCTTCGCCACAACCTCCAACTGACCACTCATGCGCTGAATGACGTGCTCACTGTAAGTGAACGTCACACGGGCTTAACAGAAACTGCCCGCCTCCAAAGGGAGAGTGAGCTTGCTCGTGCGAGAGCGCAAGATTTCCTTGCAACTAGATCTGGCACCTCTAGACCTTCTTTATTAGTTACAGTAGAAAGCCCATATAGTCGGCACTCCACAGGTGATGATGCACCTGTCATACATCCTAAGGCCCCGGCTCCAGTCCCCATGAGTCTTAGATTAGATGTAACTAGTTCTTCCTCAGAGTATCCATATGATACTACTGATGGTTCAGCTTCTGAAGCTCAAAGTGAAGCCTCTGTGGAGAATCACCCTCCTAGAGCAGATGCCCCGTCTGCATCCTCTTGCTACGAGTCAGCAGAGCCCTCTTACTTGTCCTTAGCTTCTGCCCCCTTACTCTTGAGTAACAAAGAGAGTAATATTAATCCTGCTATGTATTTTGGCCCTCCTTATTCTCTGCATGATGTCCAGACCAGGGACATCCCGTCAGATACAGCAGCTAGGAAGCCTTACTTAAAAGCTGAGCATCATTCCACTGACCCACGCACAGGCTGGCACAGTGACGTACATGTTCCAGCTTCTTCCTCAAGGAGAAATGCAGGTATTTCTCAACTTGAGATGCGCAAAGGCTCACTGTTGCCCCCTATGGACAGAGACCAGGAAGGTAGAAAGCATGCTGGTGACCATTATCCTCCGCATGATGTCCAGACCAGGGACATCTCATTAGGTACCACAGTTAAGAAGCCTTGTATGAATGCTGAGCATCATTCCACTGACCCACGCACAGGCTGGCACAGTGACGTACATGCTCCAGCTATTTCCTCAAGAGGAAATGCAGAAATTTCCCAACTTGAGATGCACAAAGGCTCACTGTTGCCCCCTATAGACACAGAGCAGGACGGCAGGAGGCATGCTGATGTACACCACTGGCAGAACGTACAGACAAGGGACGTCTCACCAGATAGAGCAGATAACAGGCCTTACTTAAACGCTGAGCATCATTCCACTGACCCACGCACAGGCTGGCACAGTGACGTACATGCTACAGCTTTTTCCTCAAGAAGAAATACAGATATTTCTCAACTTGAGATGCATAAAGGCTCATTACTGCCATCTAGGCACAGAGAGACAGGAGGCAGTAGGCATCCTATTGACCAAGAGTTACACCACTTGGATAGTGAAGGTCCACCTTCCTATTCTAATAGACATGTCCTTGGACATTTCCCTCGGTTAAAGTTACTAGATTCACTAGCCAAGGACATGGAGCCATTCGACCCAGCAAGGTCAATCTACCATGTTGAAGACTACCTCAAAGAAATTGAGTGTAGCCTCTCGGACTTGCCTTATGCAACAGAACGAGAGAAAGTGAAGCTAATTTGGAAAACCACCTCTAGATCAGTTCGCACATTCATAGAATCACAGCCGTTTTCCATTAGGGACAGTTACACTCAGCTATGCAAAGCCCTCGCTGAGGAGTATTCCCCTTATTGTGACGAAGCGTCAGCATTCATGTCAGCCATTAAAATTAAGCACAAGCGTTCAGAGCATCCCAGGGATTACTTTAATCGCTTGAAACAAACATTTTTCCAGGGAAGAAATGGACCAGGTCTCACAGAAGACCGAACCTTCAAATCCCTATTTTTGCACAATCTCCACCCTTGTGTGAGAACCCATGTCACACTTTTAGCACGCCAAGGTGACCTGTCGATGTGTGAGATCAGAAAGACC